>NC_141377.1:22899796-23156379 GCF_017979445.1 Akebia trifoliata | reverse complement strand
AAATAATTCTAACTAAACACAACTCTACCTAAAACAATTCTAACTAAAACACAACTCTAACTAAAAGAACTATAATTAAACACTAACTCTATCCAAATCAACCCTTAAAAAAATCTATAAATAAAGGTCTCCACACCCTATTTTCGTATCAAGTCATAAACCCTAAGAGAAGTAGGTCTAAAAGCCCCCTAGCCTCCCATAAACCCTAGTTTTGGAGTCCCAACTCCTTACCTAACATCCCTCCTTCGATTTTAGCCTAAAGAACACCTAAAAGTCCTCCAAAAATACTTCAAAATCCATAATAAACTCGAAGAGTCCAGATAAAAAAAAGAAGATACCTTGCCTCGAAAATCAGAAATCAAATCCGGAGACAGAACGAAGCATGGGAATACGGTACAAGGAGTAATTTTTGTCGAATCTGAGGGAACAAAGTCTTTGCTATCAGAAAGGTATAAATTCTTACTTTTTTTATTATCTAGGTTTTGTTAGCAATGTAATTTATTTGGGAAGTTAGTAGAGACCGACTTTGGCCGGGCGGGGTTGGTGCCTAACACCTTCCAACCCCGTAACATGATCCCCGGATCTTTTTTTTTCTTTCGTAGATTAGTTTGCCTTTTTTAGAGTCAGTTTGGTTCCTAGACCTTAATAACTAGGTGGCGACTCCCAAACCTCAAGGGTCAAAAGCGGATCCGCGCACCACGCGGAACGAGGACGCTTTTAGTGGCGACTCCGCTAGAGACCATTGAGGATCAAACTTGAAAAGCCCCAAGTATGGAAACATTGCCAGTGACCTAGTTTTTTTATTTTATTTTATTAATTTGTTAGTTAATGTCTTTTTGTTATTTGTTTATCGGCTTTACCTATTAATCTTATTAGTTTGATCATCAATCATTCAGTTCTGCTTAGAGTATCGTGATTCAACATATTATTTTCTATGATTTAATCAAGGGCTATTCGGAATGACTCTAAATAATGAGAGATTGGAAAAGGACAATGGTTGGACAATGAATTTTGTTTTGTTTTTTTTTTATTTGTTCCTTAGGAAATGTGTGTAGTTTTTTTTTATTTTATTAAAAGAAAAAAAAATTTAGCATGCTCTCCATTGACAGCAAGAAGGAAAATTAAAAAAAAAATATTAATTTTTTTTTCTATTTTAGGTTCTGTCAACAGCAAGTGCTGTTTGGGTCGGTGTGCAATGAGTAATACCATTATTTTTCAGTTTTCACACCCCCTTAATAGCAACAACAACGCTGGTATAAGTGGTGTGTTATAAATAAAATTAATATTTTCTTTTTCCCACACCATCTTCTTAAAAGGGTCTGCACTTGGTTTCATCGTTTTTTCAATAGAGATTGATTCGGTCTCTCTGTTCGATCAATTGAAGTCAGTCCGTTTGACTTGAAACTCCACATAAAATCATTGATTTCTTTCGACTTAGAGTGTAGAATCATTAGAGACTAATGGTAGGTGGTGTATTGGCAGTAAAAAGTTTTTTTTATTTCTTTCCATCTGTATGCGAGGAAGGTTTTTTTTGCTTTGGTTTAATGGAAAATTCAAAGCCTCCGTCTCCAAGATGTCCTCACTGTGCTGGTCCTCTTTCCAAAGAAATAGAAACAAGTAGTTGAACTGCTGCCCCATTTATCAGAGACAGCTTTTCTGTGATTGGTTCTGCTATGGGCGGTACTGCAAGCACATTCTATGGATTCAACCATGCAATGCCAATTGTTCAAAGGTGGATAAAGGGGCCAATGTGGTTGCATTTCCTAGTTGGTGCTCCTCCTGTTATAGTGTTCTCTTCAGCTTGCGCTGGGTTGACAGTTGGTGTTATTCCGGCTCTAGCCCAACTCATGTTATCATCTTACCATGCGGCGATCTCATCTTCATCACAGCCACCATCCACTTCACAGAATGATAAAATCCACAAATCAACCATCTCTTCTATCTTGTGAGCGCTACAACATATAGTTTCTTAATGCTTTACAAGAGTCTCAGCTTATGAATCAATCAAAACAGTCTGGGTATGTAAGTGCTCGCCACACGAACTACTCTACTAAGTATCTCGATGTGAATTTTTTCACCATAGTTTTATTTTATTTTTCAATAACGTTATTATTCGTTGCACATCAAGTCTTTATATTAAGATATTGTTATTTTTAAAATAAATAAAAAAAATTCTTTCAAATTTGGTTTTTAATATGTATTTAAGTTTTTTCAATGCTGTGGGTCCCACCTCAAATTTTGGAAATCACATTCCTTATTAAGGATTTTTCACCACAACGGTATAGCCTAACTCACAAAGAGTTTACTTTTACAATGGGTCGTTAAGCTCCACTTGGCATGATCCGATGTCACCAATTCAATGAATTTTGATAGAGAATTTTTCAATATATATTCTTTCTCTTTCAATGTAGAATATTCAGACTTTGGTTGAAAGATAATAGCTATATATTTTCAAGAATTTGGATCTAAGCTCATTATTTTCTAATATTATTTTGGATTCAAACATTTTCCTTGAAATCTAGAAGGCCATGGCATTGGATTATCGATCACGTGGGCTCAATGACTCTTTGTAGAATTTAAAATCTTAATGTGATAGTTAAAGTAATTTAAGTGTTTTTGTTTTGAAAAAAAAAAGTAGTTTCCTCGCTCTTTATCTCCAACAATTACCACTCTATTCTTAGTTCAATATTCTTTTAAATCTCAATTTATTTAAGGTCACCGAAGTAACCCTTGATTGTAACATATAAAGAAGTATTTTGGATTGAATGTTTGCTTTTAACATTGCCATGATCTTGATGTGCTCATTTTTCATGAAGTATTTTGGAATGATGTTTGTTTTGATTAATATTGATGTGGTATCGATGTTATGATGATATGATCAGGCCCATGGGCCCATTTGTTTGAAAAAGGCCCCGGGCACACCCCACTCTGTGTTGCACACACCACATGCACGTTTACTGTTTTATCCATTTACACGTCCCATATAGCCAACGTGGCACTAGTGCGTGGCCCGGTCTCTTCGGAGATGCGACGTCATTCATGAAACCACAACTCTAGTCACGTACCTTAGGGTATATCAAACTGGGGGCATCAATACCGTCTGATCAGGTGATTCTGAGAGATATATTGATGCACCCAGGCTGGAGCGACCTGAGCCTTTGACCTATTGTAAACCACACAGTCACATGTCCTGATTGCTAACGTAGTACTAGTACGTGGTCGGTCCCCTCGTGGGATGCCAAACCATTTATGAAAGCTACAACTCTTGACTCGTACCCATAGGTATGTAAAAGATAATCTAAGTATATCAATTGCACTTCTTGGTCAAAATCGGTGCCTAAGTAAGATCTTGCCCCGATGTACCCTACTGTACGAGGGGGATAGACTACGTCTATTCTAGACGAGAGGTATTTAAGTGGGCCCTTGCTCAGCATTGTGCGCCACCTCTCAACTGGAAATCAAACTGGCTATTTTTGGCTTCAGAGAAGTGAATTGAGGTTTTAGACTATCACCTATACGGTATATCAAACCAAGTCACCACGTATCGAAAGGTATATAGGTGTGCTTGGGCAAGGGTGGCCAGATAAAAATGCATTGCACGTAGTAAGCCTAGAGTCCATAAGCCTTCTTATAGGTCACGACCCGAATTGACTATGGGTGTTCCCGGGTTGTTTTATTCAATCCAACCAACAGGTAAGTGGGCAGATCGATCCAGAATAATCAAACAAAACTCGCAATATCGGTCCGACCCAATAGGTGAAATGTACCGATTAATTTGAACTAATTAAACCAGTTGGCCCAATTGACAAATGGATCAAACTGATCAATACCAAATCAGTTGGACTAATTGGTTTCACTTTTAAAGATCCAGACCACTTTGTATAGAAAGATTCAATCTTAGGATCAAATTAATTTGTCTGATCAAAGGTTCAATCCCAATCAGGGGTAGACTTGCGTCTAGGGGTGTCAATGGATAGCCGAAATCCGAATCCGAATTCGAATTCGAATTCGAAAAATCGGATATTATCCGAAATTTTCGGATTCGGATGCCATTTTTACATTCGAATGAGTTTCGGATACGAATTCGGATATTGCGATATCCGATTCGATAATATCCGCTCCGAAAATAATACATATATTATGTATTTCTATTTTATAACAAAACTTTATATCTACAAATATATGGTGTTATATATTCGTGTCATATAACAACCTGTTTTCACATCTTTATCTTCTCAAACGAACCCACCTTCAACCCAAACAACAGAGGACGTTAATGGTGGGTTTCCGTTTCGATCGAACTCCGTGACTACGGTTTTTTCGGGCCGGCGAGCATCAGGTATTCTCTCTCTCTCTCTCTCCCTCTCTCTCTCCGATCTAATCAATCGGCGTGATGGGTTTCACTTCAAATATACGAACTCCGACATGTCTACTCTGGCTGGCGAGCATCCAGGTATATATTCTCTCTCTCTCTCTCTCTCTCTCTCTTTCTCTTTCTCTCTCTCTCTCTACGATCTGAACCCGCCGGAGTTTTCTGATGAAATCTGTGGATTTCGACTATACAAACTCCGATCGGATCGAATATTATCGGATATCGGATATATTTTTCGAATTCGAATTCGAATGTTTGTTAGGGATATCCGATCGGATTCGAATTCGAATTCGGATAGTAATTTTTTTTTTCGGATTCGAATTCGGATATAGCAGTATCCGATCGGATAGCTATCCGTTGACAGTCTTGCCCGCGTCTAACCTATCTCACTTTCTTGGTCACTATAGACTTATAGTGCATTTGGATTCGATATTTTCCATCGGACTTGGGCTATTCTATATCGAAACTTTAATCATGTGGTTAAGAGTCAAACCTTTAGAGTCAATGGTTAACCTTTGTTTACTTCCAATCAGGTGATAATTGGTCCCAAACGTTCTAAACGTCCATCTATACCACTTTGGGTCCGTGAAAATAGCCGTCTTTCTAGAGTACCATTGCCAAGTAGTTAGTCTTTGCCACGAGAAGAAACGAGTACCATGGATGAAGCTGCGCTCCGTCAGATTTTAGAATCTTTTCAAGCACAGATTATTGCTTCTGTCTAAACACAAATTGAATCCCTGAAAATTGAAAAGGGAAAATATAAAGCTATAGAACCTCAAGATGTGTTTGACCTCGTTGAAAACCAAGAAGATGATCAATTACACGTCGACCCTATCCTAGCTTATCGAATAACTCAGGTTGAAACTACTTTAAAGAATATCAAAGACCCTGATGATCTTAATCTTGGATTAGGGACAATGACCTTGTTTCTCACGGTCCGTCTGCCAGAGAAGTTCATAATGCCAGATATGGAGAAGTTTGACAGTATTGGATGTCCTAGGACTCACTTAAAAGTATATGTCGACATAATGCAATCTCAGGGTCTAAGTGAAGAACAGATACCTCAACTTTTTCAAAGAACCTTGACAGGTCTTGCACTACGCTGGTTAATGTCATTGGACTCATCTCGGGTAAGAACATGGCATGAATTGATGAAAGAGTTTATTGGTCGGTATTCATTCAACACGGATATTGAACTCACAAGAAGAGACCTAGAAACTACTAAACAGAAATCCGGGGAAACTTTCACTGAGTTCATTGCTCGATGGAGAGCTAAAGCCGCTCAATTGTGGGATCGACCTCAAGAGAAGGAACAAGTCAAGATTATCCTCAGGAATCTCACTCCAAATTACGCTAAGTACCTGATACCTCAGTACCTTCCTACTTTTCAATCCCTCATTGAGGCTGAAAATCAAGTTGAGGATGCCTATTCTTCGGGACTTTTTGGTAACTCGTCTGAGTCAAGACCTAAACATTTCAAACCTAATGTCAATTCCTTACAAGTGGCCAACACCTCCTTCGCACTATCTCCTCAAGCTACTCAGCCTTCACAAACTAAGCCTAGGAGACAATTTGCCAATCTTGGAATGTTCCTTAGTGTTGCTTATTAAAAATTGATGAAAAGGGGATTGCTGACGCCTTTACAACCTAAGCCTTTGCCTAATCCTCTTCCCTCAAACATGGATAATGAGCAGTTCTGTGAATTCCATCAGATGCCTGGTCATGTTCTTGACAGGTGTATTATTCTCCGACATGCTATCCAAGACCTTATTGAGCAAGGAAAAGTCACCATACCCACTCCTACTACTCCAATGTTAAAACTAACCCTTTGCCTACTTTTCAAAATCAACCCCCTCCTACTCTGAACCTAATATCCATATCCAAATCCGAATCAATTGACCCGATTTCCTTCATTCACCCAATGAGTCTTAACAGTGCATTCGTTCCATGCCATAATGAGCACAACTACCCTAAGACAGTGACAGAATTGAAGAACAAAGAAATTATTGAAGCAACGGGATGTCCCGCATATGACAGGCTTGAATCGGAATATGAAGAGATAGGAAAAGCAGGCAAGTTCAAGTTATCCATCGAAGATAACCGAAGTGGCATAGACTCTAGAATTGTGTCCCTCCATTCAGAATGATGTCGTCTTTTAAGTCTTCTTAGTTTTTTTTATCTTCAGTTGCGTCAGTCTTTGAATTCAGTTAGACATCTTTATTTTTGGGTTTTAGTAAGGTTTGTCAGTTTATGTTCTTTTCAATTCCAATAAATAAAGAAGCTTTTGATTATCATGTGTGCAATAATGATGTGAATATAAAATCTAACATGAGAAATGAATTAAAGCTCACTAATCAAATTTGATAAATATTGGAATTAAAGAGTACACTCAACAAGTGCAAATTGATGATACGTTATCCTCAAGAGAACATGAGAGAATAGTAAACTTACTTGAGAAATTCAACAATGTTTCTTGCATGGTCTCATAAGGATATACGGATGGATCACATAAAAATATAGATCAAGACATAAAGTCAAGAGTGATTTCAAAGTCAAAGATTATTGATCAAAAATGATATGGCTAAAAGCATCGACATAGACGCTAAGACTTACAAGTGGATCTACTATGTTTCTCACTCAAAAGAGGAGAGTCTCTTTCACAAAAGAATAAAAGATTTTCTCGAAGTTTTAAAAGAGTTGAATAGTCAGAAAACTCAATCATACTTGATTTCACAAAAGAAGACTGAAGAATATTCATTCTCAAAAGAAAATCTTACTTGACAGAGCAATCCAGATATCGAATTCCTGAAACTTTGACCAAGTCAAACAGCATTCATCAAAGGAGGCCTTCTTTGGTCGAACCAATTTCCTGTCTAACCAATAAAAAACTAACTTTCTTTAGCCCCTCGTAGCCTTTAAAAAAAATCAATAACCTTTTTTTTTCTAAACCACACCGACCAACCTTGGGAGGGAATCTTAATATGAACTACGTTTTGACCTGATCCCAAAAGAAAAAGAAATATTTGGGGTACATAGGCAACTTGAGAAGTTACTTCAGGCCCGGTCACGCAAAGAATAAGTGTATTCTCTTAAGAAAAGTATCATCTAAAAGAAAAATCACCTACTGAAAAGGTTCAAAAGAAAAGAATGCAAAACTAGGGGCATTTAGAAAAAATCAAAATAATTGACAGAAAATAGAGAATATCAAAGTAGGGGCATTTTGGGAAGTTGAGTCTTATATCTTTTCTTTCTAAACCATATCCTAAGTCCACCTATTAAGTCCTCCTGAATGTTAATTGATTCGGTTAAGGTGCAGGGAACCAAGAAGTTGTTGAGTTTGTTATTCAAGATCATCAAGAAAAAAAGAGAAGCCCGCTAAGTCGAAAACCCGAAAAGGCGACTTAGACAAAATTTAGGGCATAACCATAAAAAAAGAAAGCTTTCTAGGTTGAAAATCTGAAAAGACGACCTAGGCAAAAATCAAGGCATTATCAGAAAAAGAAAAATAAAGCCCGCTAGATTGAAAATCTGAAGAGGTTATCTAGGCAAAAATTAGGGCATCATCAAATGGGAAGAAAGATCCCATCAAGAAGAAAAATTCAGAAAGAAGCTTATGCAGAAACTAGAAAATACAGAATCATTCAAGCCACAATATTCATTTTTCAGCCAAGAGCTCACATCCGACGAAGACAATGTTGAAAAAATCAGAAGTCATCTTGAACATTGTTCGATCTTCAAGAGTATGTTTACTTGTTCAAGTGTTCGCTAATGGAAGATGTAGAATCATCAACCACTTTGAAGAGAAAGATCTTCTATTCTAAAATTTATCAAGATTTTTTAAGTTCAGCTTAAACATTTCTCAAAAGAAAATGATCGAATTCCTTGTTGCACATATGATAATCTTAAGAGTCTTAAATTTAAGGGAATGTCAATTCTTCTATCTGTCATACATCAGGGTTCATATTTTTCAAGCGTAATCTACTCCATCAGTCTCATAGTCAAGTTCCACTTAAAGCCAACCTTGAAACTAGGGGCATTTTTGAAAGTCATTTAATTCCAAAGTTTTGTTCTTAATCACATGATAAAATCTTATTTAAAAATCCGATGAAGTCCAATGATAATTATGAATCTAGATGCATGATAAGTCAATAAAGGCCCAATCTTTCAAATTTTAAGCTCGATTTTGAATCATAAAATGAATTAATAGGATTGTTTAAGTTCCTATAAATCTAAGCCCGAGAAACGTGACTTAGTAAGTTCGAGTCCGAGAAACGAGACTCTAACTTTTTGAATCATATAATGAATAGGCTTTTTTAAAGTACCTACAAACCTAAGTTCGAGTCCGAGAAACGAGACTCCAACTTTTTGAATCATAGAATGAGTGGGCTTTTTGAAGTGCCTATAAACCTAAGTTCGAGTCCGAGAAACGAGACTCCAACTTTTTGAATCATAGATTGAATAGGCTTTTTAAAGTACCTACAAAATTAAGTTCGAGTCCAAGAAACGAGACTCCAACTTTTTGAATCATATAATGAATAGGCTTTTTGAAGTGCCTATAAACCTAAGTTCGAGTTCGAGAAACGAGACTCTAACTTTTTGAATCATAGAATGAGTAGGCTTTTTGAAGTGCCTACAAGCTTAAGTGCGAGTCCTAGAAACGAGACTCCAACTTTTTGAATCATAGAAGGAGTAGATTTTTTTAAGTGCCTACAAACCCATGTTTGAGTCCGAGAAGCGAGAGTCCAACTTTTTGAATCATAGAATGGATAAGTTTTTTTGAAGTGCCTATTAACATTAGTTCGAGTCCGAGAAACGAGACTCCAATTTTGATAGGATTGTTTAAGTTCCTGTAAACCTTAGCCAGAGTCTGAGAAACGAGACTCCAACTTTTTTTGAATCATAGAATGAATTAACAGGATTGTTTAAGTTCCTTAGCCCGACAAGCGTGGCTACAATAGGCTCGAGTCTGATAAACGAGACTCAATCTTTTTCGAATTCTAAAAAAGAATTTCAAATAAGATTTAACGAAGTTCCTACAATGTTATGACTCCGATTACCACATTGTTAAACCTTGCCATGATTGCTTTCGTTGCATAATCATATTTCAATTTTGAATCATTATTGTCAGCGAGAGAAGAACTCTAGGACCTGACACATTTTTACTCAGTAAGCATCACACCATTGCACACACGTGCACATTTGCATTAGTCAAGGAGAATTTTTTAAAATTCGAGGATCTGACATCTTCAGTGAGAGTTCTCGCTCAATGACCTGACAACCTTTTAGTTCGGGGAGAGTTTTACGCTCAAGGATCCGAACACCCCAACGAATTGCTAAATTAGGCTGCAAAATGAACTGTCACTAGCTTTGGCATTTGGATATCGCACTATCTACCAAAATAGATTTTGCTCTCTAGTTTGCTTCAACCCTCTGCCAAAGAGGGACATCTGTAGACACCCCATTTTTGCACTCGCCTGATCAATCAACTCGTCAACCTGATCGCAATGGTTCCCAATGATGGATGTGTATTCCAATGCTTTATTTTATTACCAAAAATGTTTCAGAGATCCGGATGAGGTATCTCGAACTGATAAAACTGTAGAAACCATGCTACGCTAGGAAAATACAACTCCAGAACCAAAGAAATCATCATTTTGCAGACAAAAAGAAGTTTCACGATAAAAATCACTAAAAAATGACCAAATTACCAAAATACCCCTAACATCAAAATAACCTTAGAGCCTACATTACGCTTAGGAAAACCCATTCAAACACATAAAACAACAAATCGAAACCAAATATATCATTTCACCAATTTTCACAGAATTTGACAAAATTACGAAAATGACCCTCATAAAGTTCATGACCATTTCACACAAAAAACTTCATAAATGATACAAACCAACATTCACATTGAATTCCTTACGAAAAATTGATTCTAAAACATTAAAAACAGACTTAAAACGTGAAAAGTCCTCTCCGGGGGTAAAACGGTAATTTCATAATTTTCATAATTAAAAATTTCGAAATTAATAAATAAATCATTAAATAATTAAAGTGAAACATTAATGAAATTAATTTAAAATTTTGAATTAAAAAAATCGATCAATCGGACTCTTATGAAAAATTGTTGAGGGTTCGTGAGATATTTCTTTAAGGACCCCTCCATTTGGGGGTCCAAAGAATTAAAGATATAATAGAGGAGGGTTCTCCAAAAAATTAAAGTCAATCAAGCAAGACTAAGGTCAAGGTATTAAAGTCAATCAAGTGAGACTAAAGTCAAAATTAAAGTCAATTAAGCAAGACTAAAGTCAAGATACTTAAAGTCAATTAATTAAGACTAAAGTCAAAATATTAAAAGTCAATCAAATAAGACCAAAAGTCAAAATCATAGTAGAGTTCTAATTAAATAATAACTCTATCTAATAGAATTCTATTAAAACACAATTCTATCTAATAGAGTTCTAATTAAAACACAATTCTACCTAAAATAATTCTAACTAAACACAACTCTACCTAAAACAATTCTAACTAAAACACAACTCTAACTAAAAGAACTATAATTAAACACTAACTCTATCCAAATCAACCCTTAAAAAAATCTATAAATAGAGGTCTCCACACCCTATTTTCGTATCAAGTCATAAACCCTAAGAGAAGTAGGTCTAAAAGCCCCCTAGCCTCCCATAAACCCTAGTTTTGGAGCCCCAACTCCTTACATAACATCCCTCCTTCAATTTTAGCCTAAAGAACACCTAAAAGCCCTCCAAAATACTTCAAAATCCATAATAAACTCGAAGAGTCTAGATAAAAAAAAGGAGATACCTTGCCTCGAAAATCAGAAATCAAATCCGGAGACAGAACGAAGCATGGGAATACGGTACAAGGAGTAATTTTTGTCGAATCTGAGGGAACAAAGTCTTTGCTATCAGAAAGGTATAAATTCTTACTTTTTTTATTATCTAGGTTTTGTTAGCAATGTAATTTATTTGGGAAGTTAGTAGAGACCGACTTTGGCCGGGCGGGGTTGGTGCCTAACACCTTCCAACCCCGTAACGTGATCCCCGGACCTTTTTTCTTCTTTCGTAGATTAGTTTGCCTTTTTTAGAGTCAGTTTGGTTCCTAGACCTTAATAACTAGGTGGCGACTCCCAAACCTCAAGGGTCAAAAGTGGATCCGCGCCGCAGAACGAGGGCGCTTTCAAATATATGTATTATATCGGAACGGATATTATTAAATCGGATTTCGACTATCCTTTGACACCCCTATCATATATGAATAGGAGACGACCACGAACTATTGTCACCCTAGAAGTGAACATGGTTCGGATTTTTGCAAAATTGGAACAAAATCAAACATAATCGATTCTAAAAAATTGGAACCGAATCAATCCAATTATCATATAGAACCGAACCAATCCAAAACAACCTAGGTTCAGATCGGTTTTCAATTGTCATACTTTTAAAATAAAAAAACTAGTATTTTTTCTTTCTAAAGAGGAACTCTTTGGATCAAATCGTAAATAATGCCTATTTTAAAAATGAAAATGATTTTATGATTAAATTTTGACTGAAATCTGTATAAATTGAATATTAGAGGAAGCTCAATGAGACTAGGAAAAAAAATAACAAATTTAAAATTGATATTTTGGATGGATTAGTGAGGAAAGTAATCCATAAATGGTAGATTAATGATTCTAAGTCAAGGTTCGTCTAGTATATTTCATCTAATAAATACTGCATAATGGTTCTCATAAAAAATAAAGAATTAAATTTTTTAAATTTTATTTCTTTAAATGGGTTGATCCACTTGAGAGTTGAGAGAGAGATTTGTGTACATTTTGTTTGAATTTTTGTTAAAAAAAATATAGAGGAGATGAAGTTGAAGAAGAGATAAATAGATAATAGAAGAACGAAATTAACAAAGGGTTTGGTTTTTAAATAAATAAACATATATATATGGGGTCGGGTTCCGTGGACCCCCATTACGACCCCCTTTGCGACACACCATTTTGTCTTATATCGGATACCTTGCAAACCCTCGCTCGTTTCGCATCCAAGTCAGCCCAACCTCGACTCTCGAGCCATCCAACCCTGATTTGTAGTGCTAGCTTGTATCCTTGGCGTCCACAACTAAGTAAGGGACTTTAAATTCCTATTGGTAACTTTAGATTTCTCAAATGTGCATTTAGGATTTTGAAACAAAACTTATTGTTTGCATTTAAATCGTAGAAAGTTGTTGTTTGATTTCAAAATCATGGTAGAAGTAGATGCTTTGATGATGTTTTATCAAGTTTTAACTAAGAATTCGTGGGTGGGTTGAATGGTGAGAAGAATGGGAGAAGAAATCGAAAAAGGGGATCAAAAACTCGAAAGTTCGAGTGAGGTTCAGGCTGTAGGCAGGTAGGATCGGTGCCACCGGCACCTACCGAAGGCATTCTGTCGGTCCCACCGACAGAATGAAACTTCTGCCACCAATGAAATCAAGAACCGTCGAAAATTTTATACTGTCGGCAGAACCGTCGGTTCCACCAACATCTGTCGATGAGTAAACTGTCGGTTCCACCGACAGCATCCTAATTCTGCCGCCGACAGCCACCGACAGACACAGTTTTGATCAGAACAATGTTCTGACTCTTGCCTTGACCTCCCCATTGCCTATACACTATTTCACTCTTGCCTTGACCTCCCCATTGCCTATACACTATTTCTCACCCTTTATTTCATTAAAAATATTTAAGTAAATGTTCTCTTTAATTTTACTTTAAGTTCTTTAATGAAATTAAGGTTTTACCCCCCATTTCGGAACAATGGGAATGGTTTTAAGATCCAAATCTCAAAGGATCAAAATCCGAATTTTGGTTTGAAGAACAAAACGTAATTTTCGACGTTTTCGGCAAGTTTTCAAAATGAAATAACTTTCGCGTTCCTTTGAATTAGATTACAAAAACTATATGATGTCGAATCTCATGATCGAGACTTTCATTTCGAAAAATCCATTTTCCATTTCGAGAACTTTGAAAAATTGAGTTTCCGACACTTAGCCAAATTTTCACCAGCTTTCCTTGTTTTTAACAGCTTTGGTCTCGTACATCGTCGGAACCTTACTTTTGAATAAACTTTGATGGTTTTCAATGGAGAGACCAAAAGAATGACTTTAAAAGATTAGAAATGGATGGTTGATTTGAAAGGATAAAAAGTGAGAATGTCGAGAGAATGGGAAAAGGGAATGAACGGTAAAATGTCAGAATCACACCCGAGGGGTGACGTCTACATTTTACATTGTATGTTATATGTAGGTTGGTGAAAGGATATCCAGGTTATTAATGAAAGCGTTGCATGTTTATTTTCGATTATGTTAATGCGTGCGTTGAGTACTGTTGTTTATTTTAGGCCGGGTGGCCACTGTTGCATGGTAGGAACTAGATATCCGTTCTCAACCCTGTTCTGTTAATTTCTCTTTTGTTTTAAATGAAAAATCATATATATACGTAACTATTTTGTGAGCTGTTAAAGGGTTTGTGAATGCCTGAATGGATAGTGCGTCACATCATCCGGAGGGGTGCACTATCCTGGGATGTACGGTAGGGACCACCAAACTCATACGTGGTATGAGACGCATATGAGAGTGGAGTCACAACTGGAATCCGGGTTCATTCCTTTCTTATCTTTACCAGTGAACGTGTATTGTAAAGGTGGTCGTATACGAGTGGAGTGTCATTTGGGAATCACATGCACGCCTGATAGGCATAGACGAAGATGATTAGTTAGTGATCACTAACAATCTAATAGTAGTCGAACGTTTTAACACATCGAAAAGAGACCCATTGCTTACGGTCACGTCAAACGGCCAGCCTGAGCCGGATAAATGGTCCCGCAAACGTGATAGACACGACTAGCCACAAAATCAGGAACTACGATGTTATTGAGGAATATCATGTCCTGACTGGGAGCGATCCAGTCGTGAATCCCAACTCTTTAATTCCAATACTCCACCATTTGTATTATGTACCTGTTGTTATATTTCGAATTAGAAATGAGAAGCATGTCTATTATTTCAATGTTGGCAATATTATTTGCATAAAATGAAAAATGTATGATGAGTATGGATGATTGATGCTATGTGTAATTTTTAAAACTGTTTAGTAGCTCATCCCTGGCTATATGTACCAGTTGATCGTATTTTATCTTGTAAAATCTTGCATGTATTAAAATGTTCAGTATGCTTTATTCGATCATGCTTAGGAAGGGTTATTAGTAGGAATTGGTTGTGGACTTACTAGGTGACCATTGTTACTCACCCTTTCCTTCCTATTTTTTTTTTTAGTTTCAGGATTTGCAGCTACCAAGACAGGCGTAGAGTCAGTAATTGAGGAGTATGTGGTCGATCAGATCGACAATCAGAGTTTATTGCCTGGTGAGCACTAGGGCTACATCCGTTAGTGTTGTCAGTTTCATCCAGGATGTATGTAGTTTTTGGATTGAGAGTTTAGGCCCATGTTAGAGTGAGAGTATTTTGTAAGCCTGTATATGGTTAAATCTTCCGCACTCTGATCTACTTACATATTAGATGTAATTAGTCTGCCGTTGTTATTTTCCTGTATCTACATTTTTATATACAGGTTTTGTTATAAATTGGTTTATCAGGTTTGAGTTCCGTGAAACGCTAACATAAAAAGAGGAGACCATGCCGAAATTTCGAGGTGCCACCTAGTACCTTGGGATTTGGCCTTGGGATTTGTGTTAGCGTTTGGCGGGGCGTCACAGGCTAAATCAAATTTACGATACAATGATCCTAAGTATGCGTAAATTACTATGTCGAATTGTAGCGAGTAAGGGAGATGAAATGACTAGAAATGAAAATCATCAGGGGCAATCCTCACAAGCCTTGGAGTTCATTGTGATTATCAATAGGAATTCACGGCAGCTAGCCGACGTATTGTATAATTAGACAGATGCAAAAAATGTGGTGTCTACAAGACCGTGACTCCAATTATCACAAGTGACTTCAGAAGCATTGCTGCATGTTTGAAATAGTATATCAATTAGTAAGTACTCAATAAAAAGAAGACAATACTCGAAAGAGAGTGCAATTATAACGACTTCTCAAGAAACCTTGATCCTTTCGAAAACATGATAAACAAAATCGAAATCAAATTGAAAGTCTAATCTAATAAAAATAAAAAATTAACAAAGGGCCTCATTAAAAATTAAATCAAATTAAATATCAAAATCTATTAAAAAATCCAAATCTATCAATAAAAAATTCAAATTGAAAATTAGTCAACCAAATAAAATTCAAAATCAAATTAAAAATGAAAAATCAATCTACCAATAAATTCAAATTCAAATTCCATTGAATTATCTTTATTGTTGATTCAACAAATTCAAAACTCAAAATATTATTTAATCAACCAAACCAAATTGAAATAAAATCTTAAGTGGACAATTTAAATTTAAAATCAAATGCAAAATCTAATTAAAAGTACAAAAGAACATCAAATTTCAGGTTGGCATAACCCAATCAAAATTTAATTCAAAATCAAAATTAAATTAAATTGACCAATCACAACTCATCGAAGGAAAAAGTATCGTGGTGCGAGTAACATGAAATCACCACCCTCATTATCCTAAAAAGAAAGCATAAACGTGTAAGAAAAAAAAGAAAATTTATTTATTTTTTAATAGAAAGTTAATGGGCGTTTGGATAGGACTCAATGGCTACTTCTGACTCTTGCAGGGAGTTAGAAGTTGTTTATATGAGCAACTCCTTCGAATTGTTACTCCGCGCAAGAGCATTGGTGAATTTGTCTTTGTGAAGAAGTCACTATGCTTATTTGTCAAAACCCATCTTGCGGATAGTCAAAGGGTCTGTTTGGATTGACTTTTCTAAGTACTTTTCGCTCAGGCAAAGAGAATGAAGGATTACTCTATCGCTTGGACATTCAATACTTTGAAAGAGCAATTTCCCACTAGAGTCAAAATAGTACTTTTATAAGAAGTACCAAAATTGGTACTTTTCAAATTTGATTTTTTGGAGAGTAGTTTTTTTGTCAAATTTCCCGTACGATCCCAATTTTACCCTTAAGTAAGGGTATGTTTGATTACACCTAAAAAGTTATAAGGAATTCAGTTTCCAGGGAAAATAATAAATTTCTACTCTTTTATTACAGATTTTTCTGTGACAATCGATTGTCCATCACCAACATAAGTCCTCCATTTGTTGAATTTTGAAATTCCCCTTGACCACAAGGAAAATGAGTTTCAATTTAACATTAAGGAATCTATTTGTTCTTTTTCATTATCACTTTCTTATGTGTTTGGATTAATAAATATTTATAAAAGTAATTTTGATAAAAGTACCTCAACCATCACTTCTCATAATGGTCAGCACGCAATTCCCGCCGATTTTAAATTTTATTTCCAAATATAAGAGAGTAGATGACTGACGGCGCTGACACTTTTTGTCTTTCCCTCTTTACCACTCTCAAACGATTGCAGCGTTCCCCACGTTCATCTTCTCCCCAACGTCTTCTTCGAGTCTAAGGTCTGTCCGTCTTTGCAAACCCTTACGTTATCTTCGTCTTCCCTGTTTCCCTCTCTTTAACGATTGCAGTGAAAAAAACTCCCCACAATCATCTTCTCCTCAGCGTCATCTAAGATTGTAAGGTCTCTCTCTAGCGGTTGAAGCTGCAAATACTTCTCCTTCAGCAAGCGATTTCATCGACGAACAATACCAAGATTAGTCTCTTCCCTCTCTCCCTATCTCTGATTTTTTTACTCTTTGATTAGGTTTTTCTTAAGGTCTCTGATTCTATTTTCGCTATAATTTTGGTTTCTATTTCTCCAATTTCAACCAACCATTCGATTTAGACTTGGATGGATGTTTTAGACTTAAAGTTTTCAGAATCGATAGGGAATTAACACAAATTTCTTGATAAAACTGCGTGTGATGGGGTATTACATCTGCGAAATTGTTTAAAAACATGTTCTCTACTTGTTTGGAGCAGAAATTGTTTAAAAAATCTGTCAATCTCTCCTCTATTACCTTTCTTTCTTTATCATCTCTCTTTTTTATGTTTCAATATATTTTTATTGGTGACTATGATGGTGTTTTGTGATTATTATGGTTAATATAATGAGTGTTCTGTGATTTATTTACTACAATGGTGTTCTAAGTTATGTTAAAAATGTTGATCAAGCTGTAATGTAATAGATTAGTTACAGTAGTGCTATAGTTGACAGTAATACTTCTATGCTATATTCAAATCGATAATCAAGCTCTAATGTAAGAGATCAGTGACATTGCTGCTATAGTTGATAGTTACACTTCTATGCTATGTAAATTGATGATCAGACTCTAATGTATGATATTAGTGACTACTGACCATGTTATAGGCTTTTTAGTTATCTTTATCAGTGTCAGTAAGGGATGGGAGCCCACTACATATGTACTTTAATATTTCTATTTAGTGCACTTCTATTCAGTTCTATTGAGTTTGTAGACACCCCAATTTGCACGAACCCGTTAGAAAGATTCAAATTTTCTCGAGTTGATTCCGATTTAGAACTCAAGCTCTTTGACAGACCCGCATTGCCACTTATCTTCATCATTCATGCATACATGCATACATACATCATGTCATATAGTTTGCATACTCAACCTTGTCCCTAATCCACTTTAAACCTATGTCCATCACCCATATCCTAAGCCCACACCCATACTATAACCAAGGTCCATTTCCTCCTCCAACCTAACCCAAGTCCAAAACCCAAGTCCATATCCTAAATCCAAAGCCAAGTCCATTCTAAGCCCAAATCCAAGTCCATATCCTAACCCTAACCTAAGCCCAACACCAAGCCCACTCCAAGTCCATTCTCTCACCCCCTCATAAGATGACACATGTTGATACCTCATAAGCCCCCAATGCCCAATGCATCATCTAATTGGAGGGTCAACTTTTCTTTTGTGAAAACTCAAGAATGCCCTTCTCAAAAAGTTTAGTCAAACCAAAAAGGTTATTTGGTCTTTGGTAATAATTCATAAAGGTGAGAGAACTTCCCATTATGCCCTCAAAAGGTGGGAATCTTCAAGTACATACATGGAGTTCTCCCATTGGTCCATTTCAAAAATATACTTCCATCTTTACTTTATTTGTTATTTACAAATGAACCAAGATCTACTTTTCACCTACCACTTCACCTTTACACATGTCATTCTCCTATTCACCCTCCCAAATGTGCTTTTGTTTTCCCATTGGTCCATTTCAAAACTACACTTCCACCCTTACTTTATGAGTTATTTACAAATAAACCAAGATCTACTTTTTACCTACCACTCCACCTTTACACATGTCACTCCCCCATTCATCCTCCCAAAAGTACTTTTGTTCTCTCACCTCTATTTACCAAAAAACTAAGGATCAAAGCATGCTTTTAGGGTTTTTTCACAAATGTCATCTTTACCCTCATACAAATGGAAAATCCAAAAAGAAACAACCTAAATCTCATGTCCATTTTCTTTATTTTTAGGGTTGGACCACTTTATCCCCAAAAGTTCTCCAAAAACTCTATAAATACCCTTATTTTCTAAGAACAACTCATGCTCTCAAGCCCCCATCTCTCAACCTAAAACTCTACCCAATTCTCTACTCATCTCTATCTCTCAACCTTCAACTCTCTCAACTCACCCTCAACTATACCCTTTAACTCTCAAGTTCACTTCTCAAGCTCAAGTTCATTCAAGACTTCCAAGGGGACAAGGTGGGATAGTAGTTATTTAGTTATTCTCTTTTATCTTGCATCTTCTTCTTCTAACCCTCTCTTTTCTTTTTTTAGAAACCCTTAGGATGTAATGGAGAACCCTCCTTCATCCCGAGTAGATTGAACCTCAACCTTGGGCATGGAATGCTTGAGGCGGTTTGGTCGAAAGGATGGAGGTTGAAGCCCTTTTTAACCCATTCTCATATCATGCATCATAATGTACACTACGCACACACCTCACATATGTTTGGCTATGATGAAGAAATGTGTAACTCTCTTGATGGGGTTAAAACACTAAGTTTCTAGCTAAACATGCATGCATTAAGGTTATAGATCTAAGAGAACTCCTTTCATGGAACTTCTCTAAAATCATAAACCAACATTTCAACTCATGTAAAAGTGTGTTGACTCCATAGAATGTCTTTTTCCATAAGATATCTCTTATGTCAACACCAACATTAAAACCTCTTCTAAAGAGATACATACACACCATGTGCACCCACCCACTTCATGCATCTCATGCATTCTACTTGTTATTTTAATCCTTTTCAAAAATGGCCAAATTTAAAGGTAACCACCTTAGGTGGAGAGAATGGGGTGCTTAACACCTTCCCCATTCTCTAACCGAATCCCCTTACTTAGATCTTAGGTAGACCATACCTTTTCCATGATTGAGAGTCACTACAATACCATAAAAAAATGGTTTTCAAAATAATCGATTTGGGTGCCCATTCACACCCATTTGCCAAAAAGAATGGTGGCGACTCCAAACAACGTAGCATTGAGGTTCAAAGGCGAACATTTCTCATGTCTACAGAGTTTAATATAGCTTCTGTTATGCATTATATAGTGCTTTAATGTATGGGGCTTGAGAAACTTACTTTACTTCTTGAGCAACATTCCTACTGAACATTGGAAGATTTTATGCAATAAACGAAACTACTTTTATTTATGCTCTTTTTTGTCCTCAAAATGGTTAGAACCCGAGAAAGAAGATATTCAAACCCCGATGTACCTGGACCAAGTACCGAAGAACATCGGGAATAATCAATTCCTGGAGGTCCGATGGATCCTTCACTACTACGAACTTTTAGGACGCACAAAGCGTTCTTTATTTGGCAATTGCAAGTAAGTTCTTCATTAACATTTCAATTATTTGATATAACTAGTTGTCAGGCAATTTGTTTTTCTTATGTTCGTCATGTAATCATTTGTAGGCAAGCGATGCCCTCACTATCTTTAATCATTCGAGGAAGTTGGATGATTGGGACTTCGAGATTGAGACACCGACTTTTCAAGAAAAAGTTCAAGATTCGGGTCTTTTAAACCTTGCTAGGTTCAAATATCATTCTATGAATAAGACGCTATTGACCGCCTTTATTGAGAGATGGCAGCCCGAAACCAATACCTTTCATCTCCCATTCGGTGAGATGACTATTACTCTAGATGACGTAGACCAAATATTAGGTATTCCAATTACTGGTTAGTCAATCTTTTTGAGGCCATTATTGGGTGAAGCGGCTAGACATTTAGTGGTTGAGACTTTGGATCATCAACTTGAAGAGGTGACGGCTGAAATGCACCTTAATAGGGGCCACAGGGTTTCTATGAATTGGTTAATTCAGAATTTTAAAGGGTATAGTTACACTGCAACCCAACAAGAATTAGATAGTGTGGTTAGAGGATATCTGTTATATGTTTTGGGATGCACAATCTTTGCTGATAAAACTGGGAAGACGGTATTTGCGAAATACCTTACATTATTACAGGACGTTCAAAACGTCAAGGATTTTTCTTGGGAGACAGCTTTACTTGCAATTTTGTATAGACAACTAGGGTGCGCATCAAGAAAAGATGTGACACAGATAGCGAGATATCTTTCATTGCTGCAGGTATGCGTAGATTAGATCTTGTTTTGTTATTAATTTGATGTATATATAATAACAAGTTTGTATTTTCATTTGCAGGCATGGATTTATGAGCATTTCCCACAATTTCAAGTGGGTTTGAATAATGATTGGAAGGTTGGTGACCCCCGTATCAAGCGGTGGAAACCAACTTCTATAAATGTTGTTTCTACCGACGAACTTCAACGCTTACGGGAGACCATAGATGATATGGTCAAGGAAGAGGTAAGCATTTTATCTAATTTTCTATAATATAATGAGCTTGTAACTATCTTTAATCTAATTTATATGTTTGGCAGGTGATCTGGGACCCATACAGGGAGGACAAACAATACAATCCAATTAACCCAGTCACGATCTACAATGGTTGTCTGAGGGCGGACAACGTCGTTGAACCTTACCACCCGGTAAGGTGTCTTCGACAATTTGGCTATGTCCAAACCATCCCTCCCTACCCGATACGCCCGACCTACGAACAAAGGGGCCTCAATGTACTCGCGTATCGGGTAGAGTACAAATTTAGGGAGGAACACTGGAAAAATTGGTTCAAGCATGTCTGCAAATTAAAACATCTGGGAGCAAATGTAATTTCTCCATGGGATGCAGAATCGACTTACCAACAATGGTTCACAAACATTTCCCATACGATTGTCCAGAATCCGGACAATCGCATTGGACTTGTAAAACGAAAAAATCAATCTTCCAGAACGTCGATCCCCGAGGACATGGCTAAAATGGTAATTTCATAGTCTATAGATATATCGCTAATTTTACATATTTCAATCAAACTTGTGCCTTATTAGTTACTCATTTTTGCAATATTAATTAGTACATATGTATGTGGGTTAGGTTGAGATGAGAAACAAAGCGCTGGGTCTACTAGAGGAATCCATTTCCTTAGGACCCAACCAAGAAGCGGAGACATTGTTGTTGCGTCAAAGGGAAGTGTAAAAAATTCTACATCTACAACAACGGTCTCCATCTCCTCCGGTAGTAGACGATGAAGCCCATTATGCAATGAACGAAAGAGTCCGAAAATGGAAGGGGCCTGCCCAATCAAGTAGGAAAACTAGGAGGAGTTAGTTAGATTTGTTCTATTTTGCTTAATTTATATTTTTATATGAATACAATGTCAGAAGGAAAGATTCTTCTAACATTGTATAAAATACAATATGGTCTCATGTGACAATGATGTTTTTGGGGACATAGAATTTACTACTTGTATTTCCAATGGATCCTTTATGAAAAATGTGGTGTACAATTTTCTTGTAATAAGGTGTACATGTGAATCATAGTGGTAGAACTAAGTTGTATTTAGTTTTGTGTACTGAATGTGAAGATAAATGACGAGTTTCAATTATGATATGTATACATTGGTACTAAATTAAATCTTTTAATACTTACAGGTAATGTGGAAGAGGATGAGGGCGATCGTGATATCAATATTAGACAAAGAAAAATTGAAGGTGAGTCGCCTTGATTGTTTAATATTCGCAATATGATTTAAAAGTATTTTATAAATGTATAACTTTTCTTATGTGGTCCTTATGATATGGAAAGTGAAACGAAAAATCCAAAAAATTTGGGCATCACGACGACCTGGGAGTACCTCAGAGAACGACACGTCAATACGAAAGAAAACATCCCAACGACAAAATGTGTCATTTCGAACTCGGACTGCAACGTTGGGCAGAGTTAAAAGAAATCGACGAAACGACAATAAAGAAGTAATTGAGTTGTCGTCAGGTAAACAAATATAAAATCCAATTTACTATGCCTTGTTAATTATGAAAGGTGGAATCATTCAAATACTCATTGCTTCATATATTAAACTAATATAACTATCGTCTTTTAATTATACTATTCTTGTCATATTGTGTGTAGATTCAGATATTTGAGATGTGTATAACTAGCAGACAAAACACAAGATACTAAGGTATTGTTCTGACATTGCACCGTGACTCTATTGTTTTTATATCACCAATGTTAGTAGAGTAGATTAAAAGAATGATTTTTCTTAGACTCATATACTCAATCACTCCTTGGGTGGTAGTAATAATGACTTTGTTGGCAACTTAGATTTCTGAATTTTTCCTCTGTGAATTTGTGAGAATTTTGGGATTTGGGTTGTGTTCAGATCTGTATTTTGTTGTAATTTATTGGAGATTACTTTTGGATTTTTAGTAGAGGAGAAGAAAAGTTGAAGAATACCCATTTCTTAATACTTGCTATCAATTAATTGTATCATAGCTATTACCATCTTTTCTTACAAACTGTGTAGTTGATTTAATTTTAGTCATTTGTTCATGTTTTAACCATTGAAAAGGAGATTTAGTCATTTGACAAATTCTGAGTTCTCATGTGACATTAGAGGCACTTCATTTAAATCAAATAAAAATAATTTTTTTCACTCATAGACATAGGTATTATTACTATTCAAAGTGGATTTTGGATTCAATGCTGAAAATCATGCTTCTAACATTGAAGAATTTATTTCTGATTTAATGTCAGAAGGTGCCTTCTGACATTGAAGAATTTACTTCTGATCTAATGTCAGAAGGTGCCTTCTGACATTGAAGAATTTACTTCTAATCTAATGTCAAGAGGCACCATTTGACATTGTCTATAATACTTCTGATCTAATGTCAGAAGGTGCCTTCTGACATTGTCTATAATACTTCTGATCTAATGTCAGAAGGTGCCTTCTGACATTGAAGAATTTACTTCTGATCTAATGTCAATAGGCACCATTTGACATTATCTATAATACTTCTAATCTAATGTCAGAAGGTGCCTTCTGACATTGAAGAATTTACTTCTGATCTAATGTCAGAAGGTGCCTTCTGACATTGAAGAATTGCTTTCTGACATTGTCTAAATACTTCTGATCTAATGTCAGAAGGTGCCTTTTGACATTGTCTATAATAGTTCTAATCTAATGTTAAGAGGCACCTTTTGACATTGTCTATAATACTTCTGATCTAATGTCAGAAGGTGCCTTCTGACATTATCTATAGTACTTCTAATCTAATGTCAGAAGGTGCTTTCTGACATTGAAGAATTTACTTCTGATCTAATGTCAGAAGGTTCCTTCTGACATTGAAAAATTTACTTCTGATCTAATGTCAAGAGGCACTTTTTGACATTGTCTATAATACTTCTAATCTAATGTCAGAATGTACCTTCTGACATTGTCTATAATACTTTTGATATAATGTTAGAAGGTGCCTTCTGACATTGACTATAATACTTTTGATCTAATATGAAAAGGTGCCTTCTAACATTGAAGATTTACTTCTGATCTAATGTCAAGAGGCACATTTTGATATTAGCTATAATACTTCTGATTACCTTATGACATTGATTATAATATTTCTGATCTAATGTCTATATTACTTTTGTTAAAAGGTGCCTTCTGACATTAAATAATTTAGGAGCCTTTTGACATTGACTAAAATACTTCGGATCTAATGTCAAAAGGAGACTTATAAACTTTTTAAAATTAATAAATTATATATATACGTATGATCTAATGTCGAAAGTCTCCTTCGTACATTGATAAAAATACATGACTTGATAAGTACATGAAATAGTATTATTTGACAATTGTTAGAACTCACTCATCTTATTAATTAATAAAGTTATTTTTATAAGTGAACTGACTCATATTCTTTAATTGTTTGATGCAGATTTGTACTAGGTGGATGCTCAACTTTATTTTTCATATATAACTATTGTTTATACTTCTACGTGGGTTTAAACATGACTGGATTTATGCACATATAGTTATTTATATTTGCTATATGGATGTCCTTCGTACATTGACAAAAATACATGACTTGATAAGTACATGAAATAATGTTAGTTGGCAATTGTTAGAATTCACTCATCTTATTAATTAACAAAGTTATTTTTATAAGTGAACTGACTCATCTTCTTTAATTGTTTAATGCAGATTTGTATTATGTGGATGCTTAACTTTAATTTTCATATATAACTATTGTTTATACTTCTACGTGGGATCAAACATGACTGGATTCATGCACATATAGTTATTTATATTTGCTACAATGTGCTTATATTACATTTCTTTTGTATGCTTGACTATAATACTTTTGATAGGTTAAATGCTTGTTATATGGATGTGTTATGTATATACCATTCTAGGTTTGATTATACAGATTTGTACTATGTGGATGCTCAACTTCAATTTTCATTTATAACTATTGTTTATACTTTTACGTGGGATCAAACATGATTGGATTCATGCACATATACTTGTTTATATTTGCTATATGGATGTGTTATGTATATACCATTCTGGGTTTGATTATACAGATTTGTACTATGTGGATGCTCAACTTTAATTTTCGTATATAACTATTGTTTATACTTTTACGTGGGATCAAACATGACTGGATTCATGCACATATACTTGTTTATATTTACTACAATGTGCTTATACTACATTTCTTTTGTATGCTTGACTATAATACTTCTGATCGGTTAAATGTTTGTTATATGGATGTGTTATGTATATACCATTCTGGGTTTGATTATACAGGTATTATGTTTATCAGGAAAATTTCATATGTCCATATTTAAGAGGAGATGCTGCTGAAATTTTTATAGGATTATAGATTATAAAAATTCAAAAATTATAATTGTAAATTTATTATATATATATATATAACATATGATATAATGTCAAAAGTCTCCTTCGTATATTGACAAAAATACATGACTTGATAAGTACATGAAATAGTGTTAGTTGGCAATTGTTATAACTGACTCATCTTCTTTAATTGTCTGATGCAGATTTGTATTATGTGGATGCTCAACTTCAATTTTCATATATAACTATTATTTATACTTCTACGTGGGATCAAATATGAGTGGATTCATGCACATATACTTGTTTATATTTGTTACAATGTGCTTATACTACATTTCCTTTGTATGCTTTAGACCATGGGAGAGAGGTCTTTAGTGCTTTTGATAATATTTATTAATTGATTCTTTATAATGATTACTGCCTTTAATGAAGAAAAGAAATATGTAACTTTATTCCATATATAACAGTATTTTTGGGTATCTTTTAGAATGGGAAACATTCTTTGCATATACCTTTGGGAATTACAGGCATATATATATATATAGGGAAATGTTCAGCAACAAACATTTTGACAAACATTTTGGCAAATTTTTTTTCAAAACATGGGTTAGAGGTTTTGGAATGGGCTGATTTTTGGTGAGGATGATCTCTACACCGTTTTGAAAACATGATCTCTACAATCATGTTTTGAAAAATGTTTTGCCAAAATGTTTGTTGCTGAATGGGACCCATATATATATATTCATGTGGCATATTCTCTTACACGGTTTTAAATTGTACAAGGATTCTAACCTGGTTTGAAAGATTATATTTTTAAAGACTCTAAACTAATGTACCATTAGTTTTATGTTATGCATCATCTTTAAGTAACTTATCTTGAAGTTAATCCAAAGAAAATAAAAAGAAAAGAACTCATGTCTCTTTTTCAAATTTGACAATAAAATTTTGGAGTTGACAAATTTTTTCGCAAAAATATTGAAAAAACTTCCAAAGAAATGTTGTAATTATTTTCCTCAATATTTATAGACTACTACAAAGTATAGAAGGAGAGTTATGAGACTGAATGTTTAGAGTTATTCAATATTTAAATATAGACCAACTTTCCCTACTAACGAGTTGCACCCAGATTGTCCCACAAGTTCTTAGAAATTCTCAAATAGCCTATGGGCACCCCCACATAAGTTGATGGAAAACACAATTAATTTTTTGTAATAACTAAAACCATCTTTGAGTTCGTACTTCATGGAGAACACATTATTTTTGTAACTAATTTTGCATGGCATGTCATACTTTTGCCACTGAAAATCAACAATTCACTTATTTTTGTAAATAATTTTTCATGGCATGTCATACTTTTACCACTGAAAATCAAGAATTGACCCATCGGATAGGCATTGAACAAAATGAAGATGAATAATCTACCCCTCTTTACTATCCAATAAATAATAAGACACGTGTAAATTTTTCAAGATAAAATGCATAATAATATATTGATTGGTCTAACCAATCCTTTAAATGGACTTAACAAGGGACTATTTTGACCATCTATTACAAACCTTAAAACAAGTATGTATAGATTAATATACATATAAAAATTTGTTATAATGATAATTACAACAATACCCCCTTCGTCCGCTTCACGTTGTATTGGTAACTTGAGTAATAGATTAGATGATTAAAGAACAACCTTTAAAATGCACCTATATATCCGTGGTCTCCTTGGCTCTTGCTTTAGAAAATAAAATAAATGGTCATATTTGCATGTTTTGGAACTTTCTATTACAATAAATAACGCGAGTCATATAAATTGCGTTAATGTTTGCATTTAAACTTGAAGATATACAAAGTATTTCATTTGAAACTACAAAATATTTGTATACCAAGTAAAACCTTCATATTATATTTACTTTCCAATATCAATATCAACTACTTAAAGGATCAAATAACACAATTTAGTCTTTTGATAATTATTAATATAACAATTTTATCAATGTGTAATAGAGAATAATTAGTAATTAAAAAGATGATATTCCACAAAGGACTTGAATCTCAAACAACACAATTGCACATTGTGTACAAAGGGACTAAAAATTTCTCGAAATGTACAAAGGGATCTTATATGAGAAATGATCATCTTTCTATTGTACTTGAGATGTTTATATAAACCATTTTGATATAAAAAAATAACTTTTTTTAAAATGTATTTTTAGAAGGATACTTGTGACATTACCTTTTTTCAGGCTTGGAGCTACATGTTCCAATTTTATCAAAAAATTCACAAATTTTAATTACCTAAATCAATGTATCATAGATGTCAACTCAAGTCATTCACTCAGATTTACATAGATCTTTGGAAATACTTTTTTCCTGAGAATTTACAAAATAATCAATGTGTCACTGATGTCAAGTCAAGTAATTCACTCACTTAGATTTACACATCTTTCAAAAAAATAATTTCTCGAAATTTTACAAAAGAATCAATGTGTCACAGATATCAAGTCAAGTCATTCAATCACTTAGATTTACACAGATCTTTTGTAAAAATAATTTTGTAAAATTAGACAAAATATTTAATGTGTCACGGATGTCAAGTCAAGTCATCATATGTTATTTTTTATATTATTCATGTATTGAATAAAATAAGACTTTACAATAAACGAGCCTAAGATTCTATAAATAGGAAGGTGTTTTTACCCAAAAAATACAAACACCTTCGGAGTTATTTTTACAAACGAATATGAGTTCTAACATGGCAAATATGCAATCGAATGAGGTTGATGAGCTCAAACTTGATTATTACGAGCCTCAAAAGTACACGAAACTTATCGAATCAACCGATAAAAATGAGAAGGGTAGGAAAAATGCGTTCTGGCAAGATTTACTCGATGATGGTAAGAAACTAAGGCGTATGATGAGAAGTATGTGCATATTTATTCCAAAAAGGATAGGAGAGTATATGAGCAGGGACAACCCAGACAACTACAAAAGTACCGTTAATAGGATGTATGATGAAAATAAACGGATGTTTATCCGAAAAAGTAGACAACAAATTCTAGGATCTGATTATGCAGAACATCCAAATGTGAACTTTGATTTCATAGATGAGGTATTAGAGAGTAACAATATTTGCTCTCCATATTATATGGAGAACGACATTAATCAAGATAGTAGTCCCTAGTATGCGTGTAGGAGGATGTATGAATGTGATATAAATGTGGATGTTTTTGCTATTTATGTGTTAAAGAATGGGATCAGAATGTTTTTATTTTTATTAATAAAAATGGTTGAGTACTTTTCAATTATTTTTTCACTAACATGACCTAACTATTGAAATGAGAGATGAAGTTTATTAATATAACCCACTTCAACTGTTGTAATTACGTATTATTTTTTCTTGTTAATAAAGTGATAGTGACAACGCAAACCTATAACTCAAATTTAAAATCATGTTCATTTTATTATGAAAGGTACGTGACAATGTCATAGCAATGAAATAATGGAGAGAGGGACACAAATCACTCTTTAGATACTGTAATATGGTTTATAGAGATAAAGATCTATTCTAGTAACTCAAGAATTGTGTAAAACAGAAGGTGGTCGTATCATCATTTAAAAAAAATTCTATAAATTTCCTTCTATAGAAGCATCTCATTGAATATTATTTAACTTTTTGGGAGGGTAAAACATCTACTTATATCATTCACAACCATTTTAAACAAAAAGGAGTTGTCATTTCTAAATTACAATTTTAAAGTTTTGTTCCTAATAACATTACATTACATAAAAACCTAACAACATAACTGCTAATAAAACCATACTAATACCAACCAAAATACAAGACATCCCATAAGCCTCCAACTTGTTATTTTTCTTTTGATTCAGACAAGCATCACGAACTTGATCATTAAGAAAGTGTTTCTCAGCATCTTCTAAGGTCTTAGATGACTAATAACATGCTCCGGGATAATGATCGACATACCTATGACACTCTTCCCAAGTAGAGTATATTCCAGGCTTACGTCCAATGAACACGACATAGTATTTAGCCATCCAAATATACCTGCACAATAATGTTCAAAATTTAAGCCATTAAAATATACATAAACATAGTAATAAGCTCATATTTGCAAAACGCGTACAAGTGATTCTTTATACTATAACAAAATGATGGACCATCATAATCCAATTGATTGTTTAAACATCTTTATAATTTTACAAAATAAATCAAAATCATATACCTAAGTGATTATGTAAACATGTTCATTGATCGAAAAGAAATAGATGTTCAACCTTTTATAAATTCTTAAATATTTGATCCTATGGACAATTGAATATAATGAATAAATAAAATGTTAGAAAGATCTTGTTGACATTGAATTCATAAAAAACAACTAATTTTATCATAATGATTCATATGGACACCTCAAGTAAAATAAAAAAATCATTATTTCTCAAAAATATCTCTTTCTACATTTCATCCTATGGACACTTGAATATAATTATTCTGATATAATGTCAAAATGATCTTCTTAACATTATATCAGAATGTCTTTTATACAATGTTAGAAGGATCATTTTGACATTATATTATAATGTCTTTTATACAATGTCAGAAGGATCCACTTTACACTATATCATAATATAATATGATTGTACAAAAATATTCATAACTATTTTTCGAGTAGAAGCCAACCTCAATTATGAAGTAGGAGGGTACACACATCTCCTACGATTGTGGCCACGACGTCCACAATTTCCACATCGATAATATAAATGCTTCTCGGACTGACTTTTGAATCTATTTTTCTTTGGTCTACCAGGCTGCATTACAACATCTGGAGGGGATACGATTACATCATCACATCTAATAATCCATTGACTTTCATCAACCGTGGGATTGATGGAATCCTTGTATGTTTCTTGGTATCGATCAACTGTGAACCAATCTTTTGAGAAATCATACGGTGACATTTTACTATGCTTGATGGCAGAAATGGCATGAAGGCATGGGAGACCAAGCTGGTCATAACGACAACATGTGCAACTCAACTTTCCCAGATCGACAACATATCTATTTTTAAGTACACCAACTTCGTAAATATGCGTTTCAGTTTGACGAACATCCACATAATTTGATGGAATATCAAATCTCTTAATTTCACGCCGAGCAAAAGGAGTCAACTGATCTTTGAATAGTTTGCATTATTCAGACCGTTCAAAGAAATACTTAGACAACTTAGTATGTGTTGCATGAACAAGAGCTGTAATCGGAAGTTCCCTTTCTAACTTTAGAACCTTGTTCATACATTCAGATATGTTCGTCGTCATCATGCGATATCGTTTGGTAGGAAAGTAAGCTCTAGTCCATTTTTTCTGATCGATGGCACTTAACCATTTGTAATATTTGGGTTGAGTATCGCGCAACTCAAGCATCTCACGTTCAAATGCTGGAATGCTATATATCTTTTCCATCATCCAGATCTTCTGTTTGGCAATGTTGTCCTTGAACTCACGTAAGAAGTTATCACATAGGTGTCTTAAACAAAACCCACGGATGACGTTGGGAAATACAATAGGGACACTCTCCAGAATGCTTGGGTGACGATCAGATATCAATACGAACCGACTTTCAATTCTAATAACTCTATCTCCGAGGATTCGAAAAAATCATGACCAAGAATCGGTATTTTCACCCTCGACGACCGCAAAGGCTATTGGGAAGACCTTGTTATTACCATCTAAGCCAGTTGCAACTAAGAGTTGACCACGGTATTTATCTTTTAGGTGGGCTGCATCAATTGATATAATACCTCTTATGTTATTTCTGTAACTCTTAATACAAACACCAAAACACTAAAAAAATCTCGCAAACCTATCTTCCTCTCTACATACAAGTACAGTGACAGCATCAGGATCAACACGCATTAACTCTGCACAATCTGATGGTAATATACGATATGACTCGTCCCATGAACCAACCAATTCTGATATAGCAAACTCTTTTGCCCTCTACGTCTTACGATACGAAATTGTAGCACCAAAGTGTTTTTGAATATACGTGATAATTTGGTCAGGTGTCATATTGGGATGTTCCTTCAAAGTCGCCTTCACTCGAACTGCAATCCAACGACTACTGGCTTGCCTATGGTCACGACCACGTGTTGGTAATACACACGTATGATTGGAGATTAACTTATTTATTTCAAAAGTTGGAACCCTGCGGAGTTTAGTAGCATGAATGCGCCAAGGACAACTTTGGTTAGCACACTTGGCCGAGATCACTATGTGATAAGTCCTTATGAGTTTAATTTGGAAGTTTGACAACATCGCACACTCTTTCAAAGCTACTTGAAACAAATTTTTTGAACCATACGTATTTCCAACTTTTAATTCCATTCTTCCTCTAGAACGATTTTCAAGAGAAAACTCAAGAAATTCCTCCTCAAAATATGGGCTATCGTATCCTTCATCATAAGTTTTTTCCCACATATTGTCAGATTCAACACCATCAGATCATTTATCAGAATCTAATCCCATGTCTACGTTGCAACAAAACTCCTCTCTTACGTCGGAACTATTGCATGAACTATTTTCTGAGACTTTATTTTCGGATGAATTACACGACTCAAGGAATTTACTTTTTTCTCTACGAGAGCAAATACCCTCATCCATATTAACATCCCCACCATCAAACAGACAATTCATTGTAGAAGGAAAATTGTACCTAAACATAGATGTGTCAAATTTAGAAATATTTCTTAGTGGATTAATTGAAGAAAGTAACACGAGTAGACATACATAGGGGTTGAACATCCTGAAATATCGACGCATAGGTTTGGATTGGAGGGATCTGAATCTGGAACATTTCGATGCGCGGGTGGATAAATTGAACTCCCAACTTTACTGTAGACATAACAATATGAATCAAAACTTCATGGAAAATTTATATATGATTTTTTAAGGTTCGAATCACCCTAGCGTATGCCTAGTTTCATATACTAACCTAATAGGTGATGAATCTGGAACTCGTCCAGTATCATTGCATCCCTTGGTTGGATTTGTTGAAATAGGATCGTCTTCAGTATTCCTTTGTAAATGAGATTGAAAGAATAATTAGAGATGAATCGCATCGATATAACTTAAAGAAATAAAATTAAAGAAATAACGAACCTAGTTGCACATCTTTCTATTTTCAACAACTTCGAAGGGACCACAATCGGCTCTAATATTTTTTCCCTTCTGCATATGTAAAATCGTAAATCATTCGTATCAACCACAAATAAAATACAACAAATAAATTTTTTTCTATAATAGATACGAGTTCATGATGTCTCATACCTATTTTCAAACATATTCTGTGTATGCATACTGTTAGTATCATTTTCCATTTCAACAAGGCGTTGAGATTTTATGATGAAAATGTATATGGTTTGGGAATCTTCCGGTACTCCAAAGAACATCTCTTTAATGTTTGCATCATTTTCTATATCTATCTCGACGAATGGAGGGCTAATTCTATACAAGTATTTTAACTTCAAATTTATCTCATCTCGACTACATGCGGTGACTTCATACATCATGTCGGTAAATATTTTAAATGAAATATCACGTCCAACATACTTATTCTTGCATTTACCACTATACTTAAACCCGTCAAATGGGTCTACGATCTCTCCATCATAAAAACATATCAACGAAATCTTCCTTTTATCTATTTATTAGATTATCTCTGCATATGGTATTTTCATACTAAGAGTGAGATTATTTGTGATCAAATGGAAAATCTATAAAAATATATGCAAAAAATGGTACACATTCTATCGAACATTTAAGACGCTATATATCAAACACATTAAATGCAACACTATAATCAAGCTCTAAGACACTAACAATTGTAGTTCTAACTCATGAGAAAAATATCATCTTATAATCTAAAATTCTACTAAATTTCAATAAAACTAAATAATGAAAAAAATATTATTACATTTCTTTAAACATTAAAAATCTAATAGATCAGAACTATTTTAGTCAATGTCAGAAGGAGCCTTCTGACATTAAATCAGAACTATTTTACTTAATGTCAGAAGGCTCCTTCTGACATTAGATCAGAACTATTTTGGTCAATGTCAGAAGGAGCCTTCTGACATTGGATCAGAACTATTTTACTCAATGTCAAAAGGCTTCTTTTGACACTAGATCAGAACTATTTTAATCAATGTCAGAATGAGCCTTCTGACATTAGATCAGAACTATTTTAGTCAATGTCAGAAGGCTCCTTCTAACATTACATCAGAACTATTTTAGTCAATGTCGTAAGGCTAGTATAAATGAAAAAATCGACATTTCATAAATAAATGCATTGAAGAAATATTTAGCAACACCTTTTATTGGTTACATGCTGAAAATTTGAGGTAGAATAGACCTTACATGTTAGGTGTACATTAGAAGACACCATTCAAAGGTTTTTCATTGTCTTCCTATGTCACCATTTTTTGTTCGTGATATACTTGTATGACAAAATACATGTATCTTAATAAATCACTGAAACATAGAACTGATTTATAGATATTTCAGAAATCAGAAATTTGCTATCTTACATGCATATAGGTATACTACACGAATTTAGTGGGTAGAATTCGCCCTAGTAATGTGTAATCGTACGTCCATACCATGGGATGTTATATAATGAAATTAAACAATGCAAGTGCTGCCCAAAACAACAATAAATTAACAAAATCTAGAGTTATAGAGAACAAAAACAGAGCAGTTACAAAAATAAAGGTCGGAAGCCTTACCATGGAGTACCATCCACAAGACCATCACAAACACTACGGTAACTCTGTTGAGTATTTAAAGGTGCATTCTTATAGGCCCCACCGATGGTGAGAAGATGGGCATAAATCCACACTATTGCCACTGAGCAATTTGTCCGCAAACCGATTAAATATATGACACTTTGAGTGTAAAACACGAGGTATGTACTACAATTAAGCATTTTAAGGATGTTTGCATGGGTTTACAAGTAAGAAACCACTACTACTGTTTTTGTTTAAGCATAAGACTTGGATAATACTCGCTTCCAAATAGATTATGAATTTGTGCCAACACCCATACAACACTCAAGCATTGACCTCAAAAGTTTTATGTTCAAGCTCAGCTTAAGTCAGTCGTATTTCCCTTTACTCACAAGCTTGGTGGGGTTAATTTTGGAAGGTTGAAGCAGTAAGTGAAGCTTCAAAGTTACACTACGAAGTGTCCAATTTCATTGTAAATGTTTATTTCTTCCTGTCGAAAGGGGATTTGGAATTTGAAATTTGAAATCTTGAGTCCTGACATACAGATTTTTATTAAAACTAATAATATCCTAACTTCAACATGGACAGAGGTAAGAGAAACAGAGTAAATGTGTGGCAACAACAATGAATGCCAAATTTACATCCAAAAGGGGAATCATATCAGCAAAAACCCAATAGCAATGTCCATCGCTAACAAATCAAGAACAAGATACCTAATCTCGCTAAAAATATCTGGATGGTGATCCAAACATAGATCAACAAACCTGATCTGCGACAGGAATTGTAAGAAATGGGAACCTAAGGAAATCCTTCCCTTTTTAGAAGAAGAACTACTTTCGTTAAAAAGGTATCTTAACTTAAAACTAAAATTCATTTGTAATAATCAACCATCTTCACATAAATTATGACCATTATATTTTCCTAGGCAAATATTTGAATTGGGATCGAACTCAAAATGAAAGACTAAGATACAATTCATAGTTCATACGCTTGGTATCATTTTTCATTTCAACAAGGCGTCGAGATTTCGTTATGAAAATGTATATGGTTTGGGAATCTTCCGGTACTCCAAATAACATCTCTTTAACGTCTGCATCGTTTTCTATATATATCTTAACGAATGGATGGCTAATAAAAGTATATTAACGAAATCTTCCTTTTATCCATTTATTAGATTCTCCTTGCATATGGTATTTTCATATTAAGAGTGAGATTAGTTGTGACAAAATGAAAAATCTATAAAAATATTAGGAAAAAATGGTACACATTCTATCGAACATTTAAGAAGCAATACATCGAACACATTAAATGCAATACGATAATCAAGTTCTAAAACACTAATAATTGTAGTTCTAACTCATGAGAAAAATATCATCTTATAATTTAAAATTCTATAAAATTTTAATAAAACTAAATAATGAAAAAATTATCATTGCATTTCTTTAAACATTAAAAATCTAATACAACTCTAGAAAATCAACATTAAACATGAAACTCTAACAAATCCAAATCAATCCAAAAAATTAGTCATTTAATGATAAAATTTACATCAATCCTAAATAGTCTAAAAATTCAAATACTAATTGTACATAATCAAATTTACAATCTCGGGTTCGAATACCCCAAAACACATACACAAACAATTTCAATTCAAATTTCTCACGATCTTCACAACAGAAAGAGATAGATTGAAACTATTCTCATGATCTCCACAACAGTGAGAGATAGATCGAAACTATTCTCATGATCTCCACAACAGTGAGAGACAAAGACGGAGAAACTTGCAAGTTTCTCACGTTTTAACAACGGAAAGAGATAGAGAGAGAAAGAGGGAAACTTGCAATATTTTCTAAATCTATCTAACGGAGAGAGAGAGAGAGAGAGGTCATACCTCTTCGTTTTCGATTTCTTGCTGCACTTGTTCGAAGGAAACCCTTTCAACTGTAATTTCAGAAATTTTTATCAAAGAGACGAGGACAAAATGGTATTTTCAGTAAAAATTAACGAAATGGTATTTTCGAAAAAAAAAAAATAATGGTTTACTATTTTTACCGTTTTGGTAAAAAAAATTAATTATGAAAACGGTAAATTTACCGTTTTCGAAATTACTTGCTACAGTTTACCGTTTTGATAAATAATTGAAAAGTTGTGCATGTTTTGGTAAATCTGCCTTAATAAAAAGTAAGATAAAAAGAAACAAATAGGATTTTCTTATATTTCTGTTTGATGGGTAAAATTGAATTTATTTTCATAACAGACTAGGTATAGAGAGACTTACAAATGTTTGCATTGCCATTCTCCAGTTCTCTGGAGAACTTAATCTTGAAGAGTGAGTTTGGATCTAAGCTCTACATCCTATATTTCCCACTACACAATTAATCTAAGAACTATGATTGAAACAATGAAAAAAATTTGTTTCTCACTAAGAAATGCAAATGGTTAGGTGTCGAATATGAAAGATGCAGCCAAACTTGTCAGCTTTGTCAACTCTTGCATAACAATTACAGAAGGTACAATACCTTCTATTTCAGCTTGTGTCAAGTAGATGAATCTTTATCTTGAAACTGTAGAGGTAATATTTTTCTTTGTTCTTGTTGTCATTATTGTTGTTTTTTGTTTCCTATAGAAACTTCTCTTAATCATACCTTAATCGCAAGTGAAAATCATGTACATAGTCTTTCATTTATTTTTGTGATACATAAAATAGAATAAGAAAATCATGTGCATGCAGGTTATTGGGCACATTTGGTATTACATGCTAACTGCAAGTTTGAATGGTTACATGGTAACTGTAACCAACCTAAAAAATCTTGTGAACAAGTGGTGATGCTCCAATTACAGTACGATCATGTTCTATGCTTCATTTATGCACTTATACTCAAATGCTTTTTAGTGGTTTTGATCGCTTTTACTTGTGAATTTATAAAGGTAGATGGAGAAAGATTGCATGATTTTGTAACGGTTAACTTCGGCAGATCTTAGAAAATTGGCCATTTTTTTTCATCCGAGATTGCTCTCGGCGGCATCTGACTAGAACTGAGCAAAATCCGAGATAACCCTCGGCGGCATCTGAGCAAAATCCAAGATAACCCTTGGTGATAAGGTCCCAATAATTTCACTTTGGGACCGTAATTTCACCAAGATTATCAAAGTTTAAATACTAGTTCCCTTAAAATAATAATAAATTACATTTAAATCCCAAATTAATGTGGCTAACAATAGTTTGTTACTAATTTCAGGTGAAAAGGGTATATTCGGAAACCAACAAAAGGTGTAATATTTACTATTACAACATGCGAGCAAAGAGGAAACAATCAGCCGAAGCAAAACTAATTTTAGTGCCACGTCACCGCACTGCGGCTAGCCAAGATCGCGCCGCGGTCATCTCGAGGAATTTGTCCTCGAGATTCACACAGAAACTTCTAATTGTTTCGGTGGTTGTAACTGATTGAGTCATTCGAACCAAATTATCCGTCAAATCACCCCGATTACCCAAATACGAACATTATAAATTTGAAGGTTGATTTCAGAGAAAGGGCCTTCTCTTCTTCCGTAATTTTTGGTTTTTCTCTCTTTAATTCTTTGTAATTTTCTGTTGAGAGAGCTCTTGAGTGTAGTGAGAACTTCAAGAGTGATCCATTCATACTTCTTGTAATTCTTTCGAGAGCTATTAAAGGAGGATAATTGATCAATCATCATCTTCTTCACCCATTCTCTCTTTTCTATTTTTATTTTCTGCAATTACAATTCTTGCAATGATTGGTTAAATTCTCATTAGAGAAGTTAAGAAAGCCAAAGCAAATTAATCCCTCTAATATAGATTTAGATTCTTGCTTTGCTTACATGTTATTATTCATGAAAATTCTCCTCTGATTAAGGTAATCTAGTTTATATTTCTGATTCAACTTTGATAGCCATTACTTAGATAAGTTCAAGACCGGTTATACTTTGTGAAGAATCAGAATATAAATTGGGCAATCTCCATCATATTAGGATTTTCATGAATAGCTTTTAATTTCTTTCAAAAATTTAATTGATCCACCTTCCGATCCATGAGCAATGACTTGCTCCATGGATTGAGTTAATTTCAGAATTTATCTACATTATGGATTAATTGCAAAGGTTTGATTGACCTCTCTAATCTCTCTCTTCTAGATTTTCAATCTTTCTTTTCTGTTATAATTCCAATTGCAAGTTAATTTTCATTTTAGTTGTGTAACAAATCTGTTTTGTTTTAAAACTAATCTGTTTCTAACTCTGTTTTAGATTTTAACCGATTGAACATTTGAATCCAAACTGTCCCTGTGGAACGAATTCGACTTGCCCAAAGTCTTATTTTAATTTCTTTATCTCTGCATCTCTATATCAAGTTTTACAACCGATCAAAATGGCACCACTGCCGGGGACAGCGAGTTGATTCATTTTCCAATTCGGAAAGTATCCGAAACAATTTCTGAAATAGAACCGAAACTTGTTTTGCTTGAAACAGAAGCCAAACGAATAGAAAAAAATTTAAAAAAATTTTCATTACAATCCTCAGGATATCAGAAATCATTTCCAATTTGAAAAATCGATTTTCATCAAAATTTCACCGCTCCGCGGTTTCCCTAGGTGCTCCGCGGTGATGTGACAATAATTTTTGCTGATTTTTGTTGACAAAGTTTCTGACATCATGAACATTGTAATGGTCATACTGGTTTTTTCTTTACCATTCTAATTTGAATAATTTTGTTATTTTCAGGTGACGGATTCGACGGAAGTTGACGAAAGGCGACACATGGAATTTTTATCCACTGAATTGGTTCTATCACCAAGAAGATCAGAAAATTCAAATTTTCTCTGCATTTTATTTTATTTTCTTAGAAAACAAATTGTATTAGGAACTTGAATTTATATTAAATTTTAATTGTATCCGAGAGGGCTCGGGTTGTAATAGAATTAAGGACAGACGATAGTGGGACGAAACTATCTCAGCCCCTCGGGTTCGTACATCGAATTTGGTGTTGGTGGCCCGAGTCGACTCAACTCGATCATCCCCCTTCTAGAACGGGAGGTAAATTTCGAAACACTCACACATCACTCGCTAGTGAGTTTCTGTATTGCTTTTGAGTCACTAATCTATACAAATTGGATTGTACATAATAATAAGGGCACCCTTACGAGGATGGCACCATAAGATAAGAATCGGATTTCATTACCGATATCTTGCCCTTCTAGGAAAATCAAATTCACAGCAAATTAATTAATTAAAATTTGACTAGACCGGACTCTAGGTTCCATCGAGCTCATTAAGCAAAGCTAATCAAAAGTTGCACCAACTGCACTTCTTGATCGTGAACAATGCCTAAGCGTAATCTTGCCCTGTAGTTCTACGTGAATTCAGGGGATAGACACACGTCTATTCAAGACGAGAGGTGATCTAAGAGTGTCCTTGCTCAACATTATGCGCCACCTCTCCTCTGGAGATTAAACTGGCTGTTTCGATTTCAGAGATTTGGGTTGGAGGCTTTGATTAATCCTTTGAACCAGTTAGGAGCTGTCTAGTAATAGGCACCCAGTTCTCACGTGTGAATTTCTCCCTCCTATTATGTGCAATTTGGTAGTGTATGTTAGGTAGGAGATCGCAGAAAAATCCAATTATTTTTTATCCGGAGATCACAAGGTCTCACCCACTACCTAAGGATAGAAGAGAAAGCAACATCGTTCTCACTCCACCAGTTTTGGAAATGGATCCTCTACTTCATCACAACCATGAGGATCAACGAACTCTCAATGAGTTGTTTTCACCTATTACTGCCAACCCTCCGTCGTGTCTAGCTTTACCTTTCGCTAATGTGGCTCAATTTGAAATTCGAGCAGTCACTGTAACACCCCGGATTTTCAACTCATATCTCGAGGAAATTAAATGGTGAGATTTGGAGGAAAATATCGAGTGAAAGACTTAGAGTAAAATACTCGAATATTACTATGATTAATTTCAAGGAAAATAAATTTCACCATTAGATTCAAAAGGATCGAAATATACACTATTTCTCACCCTTTATTTCATTAAAAACATTTGAGTAAATATCCTCTTTAATTTTACTTTAAGTTCTTTAATGAAATTAAGGTTTTACCCCCCATTTCGGAACAATGGGAATGGTTTTAAGATCCAAATCTCAAAGGATCAAAATCCGAATTTTTGTTAGAAGAACAAAACGTAATTTTCGACGTTTTCGGCAAGTTTTCAAAATGAAATAACTTTCGCGTTCCTTTGAATTAGATTACAAAAACTATATGATGTCGAATCTCGTGATCGAGACTTTCATTACGAAAAATCCATTTTCCATTTCGAGAACTTTGAAAAATTGAGTTTCCGACACTTAGCCAAATTTTCACCAGCTTTCCTTGTTTTTAACAGCTTTGGTCTCGTGCATCGTCGGAACCTTACTTTTGAATAAACTTTGATGGTTTTCAATGGAGAGACCAAAAGAATGACTTTAAAAGATTAGAAATGGATGGTTGATTTGAAAGGATGAAAAGTGAGAATGTCGAGAGAATGGGAAAAGGGAATGAACGGTAAAATGTCAGAATCACACCCGAGGGGTGACGTCTACATTTTACATTGTATGTTGTATGTAGGTTGGTGAAAGGATATCCAGGTTATTAATGAAAGGGTTGCATGTTTATTTTCGATTATGTTAGCGCGTGCGTTGAGTACTGTTGTTTATTTTAGGCCGGGTGGCCACAGTTGCATGGTAGGAACTGGATATCCGTTCTCAACCCTATTCTGTTAATTTCTCTTTTGTTTTAAATGAAAAATCATATATATACGTAACTATTTTGTGAGCTGTTAAAGGGTTTGTAAATGCCTGAAGGGATAGTGCGTCACATCATCCGAAGGGGTGCACTATCCTGGGATGTACGGTAAAGACCACCAAACTCATACGTGGTATGAGACGCATATGAGAGTGGAGTCACAACTGGAATCCGGGTTCATTCATTTCTTATCTTTACCAGTGAACGTGTATTGTAAAGGTGGTCGTATACGAGTGGAGTGTCATTTGGGAATCACATGCACGCCTGATAGGCATAGACGAAGATGATTAGTCAGTGATCACTAACAATCTAGTAGTAGTCGAAAGTTTTGAAACATCGAAAAGAGACCCATTACTTACGGTCACGTCAAACGGCCAGCCTGAGCCGGATAAATTGTCCCGCAAACGTGGTAGACACGACCAGCCACAAAATCAGGAACTACGATGTTATTGAGGAATTTCATGTCCTTACTGGGAGCGATCCAATCGTGAATCCCAACTCTTTAATTCCAATACTCCACCATTTGTATTATGTACCTGTTGTTATATTTCGAATTAGAAATGAGAAGCATGTCTATTATTTCAATGTTGGCAATATTATTTGCATAAAATGAAAAATGTATGATGAGTATGGATGATTGATGCTATGTGTAATTTTTAAAACTGTTTAGTTGCTCATCCCTGGCAATATGTACCAGTTGATCGTATTTTATCTTGTAAAATCTTGCATGTATTAAAATGTTCAGTATGCTTTATTCGATCATGCTTAAGAAGGGTTATTAGTAAGAATTGGTTGTGGACTTACTGGGTAACCATTGTTACTCACCCTTTCCTTCCTATTTTTTTTTAGTTTCAGGATTTGCAGCTACCAAGGCAGGCGTAGAGTCAATAATTGAGGAGTATCTGGATGGTCAGATCGACGATCAGAGTTTATTGCCTGGTGAGCACTAGGGCTACATCCGTTAGTGTTGTCAGTTTCATCCAGGATGTATGTAGTTTTTGGATTGAAAGTTTAGGCCCATGTTAGAGTGAGAGTATTTTGTAAGCCTGTATATGGTTAAATCTTCTGCACTCTGAACTACTTACATGTTAGATGTAATTAGTCTGCCGCTGTTATTTTCCTGTATCTACATTTTTATATACAGATTTTGTTATAAATTGGTTTATCAGATTTGAGTTTCGTGAAACGCTAACATAAACAGAGGAGACCATGCCGAAATTTCGAGGTGCCACCTAGTACCTTGGGATTTGGTCTTGGGATTTGTGTTAGCGTTTGGCGGGACGTCACAGATGGTATCAGAGCACAATATTAGATCCGTATGGGATACGGATCTGTTACGTTTTGGATAATAGATTTATACCACAGGTATTAAAGATAATCCTAGAGTGTTACTAGGAATCCAATATCTGAGCTTATTAGTGGTTCCGTATTGGGATTACGAGCTCTCCTGTGTCTAGAAGTTCGTAGAGCCTAGTAAGCCTAAGATAAGATTCTAGGTTCATTCTACAGTAATGAAAAGGGTGTTCATTACTAGATTCCGTATTATAATAATGGTTAATGCTTTCGTAAGAATGATGTTGACATGGATCTAAGGAGCACCTTGCTTCTGATAAATAGTAGATTACTGGACTCGCATGTTAGGAAAGATGCAAGGAATTAGAGTTACAACTGGACCCATGACACGGAGTCAAAGTGGTGGGGAAGACCTACCTGGGTCGAGTAAACTCACCAAGATAGAACAGTTTATAGAAGCAGTCTCAGAATTATCCCAAAGTCAAGCACGCATGGAAAAGAGACAATCAGAGATGTTTGAGGCTCAAATGATTATAGTGGGGCAACTGACAAAGAGGTTAGAGAAGATAGAAGAAAAGCTCGACCATTATTTTAAGGATGAATCCCAAAAGAACCATAGATTGGATATCCCAGCATAGGGAGGACTACGAGAAGAAATAAGGATAGTACAATCATCGCCTCCAAACCTATTTGAAGAAGGACAGTTAGGATCCAACAAGAGACAGACAATTACGAAACTAGTAAAATCGCAAGGAAAACGACCATACATAATAAGCGAAACTATAGAAATACCCGTTCAAGAAATGGAGGAGTTTTGTAGGAAACAACATCATATAATACTAAATCGATCGAAAGAAAAAGTGATAGCGTGTTATGAATGTGGTAAGTTGGGACACATAGGGGTGCAATGCTCAGGTCCACATCGACCAATTAAAGATGCGTGGCTCAAAAAGATGTTAGATGGGTAAATTCAAGGAACAACAAGGTCATCGGATTTTAACAAGATCGATGACATGCTTATACCATCACAAGCGGACCGAACTAGTGGTCGTAAATGGGAAGGGATGGAATTACAGACGTGCCAGGGATAGACCAGTCAACCCTCGACCTCTTATCTTTCCAGATCAGACCCGGCCAAGAGGCCAATGTATTCGAGGCCAATCTCCCCTAGATCAGTTTACCCACAGTATAAAGCTACTCAACCACCGAGTTCTGGGGTACCCTCATCACCGAGTCATAGAATGGTTGGAACTCCAACGAGACTAGTAGGGCCAAGAGAACCAACGAAGCAAGTCCAGAGAGTACAGACTCCAGTTTATCGATTGCCCACTCCACAGAAATCTATAAAGACAAAGTCATTAACATGTTATGGGTGTGGTCAAATGGGACATATTAGGAGAGAGTGCCATCTATCGCAGTCGTAGGCGGGGATTGTGACCCAAGAGGAACCAACTGTTTCCGACAATGTCTTAGAAGGTACGATTTTTAATTATAATGTTAGAAATTGGAGTCCTATACAATATTGATTTCCTTTAGATCATATATTGTTACTAAGATTTTTCACACTTATTGGAGCCAGTAATTTATTGAAACGGATCGAGTAATAAAACTAGTTACACCACTATCAGAAAAGTTGTTGAGAACTATGGGGCAAATAATGTTGGTGAGATAGGCACAGTTAGGTAAGGTAGGAAGGAGTATTATGAATATAAATGTGTGTTGTAGTATAATAGTATTCATAACATGATAATGATATGGTGTTGAGTATGGGTGAATTAAGGCTAAAAGTAATTGTTAGAAAGTGAGGGTAGAATGATGCCTTGTAAAGGAGGAATTAGGTTTTTGAAAAGATTAAGTAGGAATCTACCAAATAGAGGTGTGCAATCTAACAACCGAAATTTGGTGTGTGACAAAAACGAACGAGTATTTGAAGGTAAAACTTGATGTGTAAAAGATGCGCTTCATTAGGAGATGTAAGAAATGAATTTATGAATGGGGAAGCATGTTGAATTTGACGATTGTATAAGTGAATAGTATTGCTAAAACGAATTGGAATGATGGTAGGAAAGACTTAGGTAGAAAATGTAATTTTGAAAACAAGGTGGATCAATATAAGATACGAGGAAGAATAATGTTGTGATAAGGTTGCATTAATGGTGACTTAAGAGAATTGTGAGAAAATAGATGAAGAAGTTAAGACAACGATACTGCTTATGAATTGAAATTCACAAGAGATAGCTGTGAGATTTGTAAAGGCTAATCATGGTACTATCAGTATTGGGTGATAAGTGGAAATATGTATGATTTAAGAAAATATGAAGTCACATGAATAAGAATTAATTGATATTACAATGATATTTAAACAGTAACTGGGCAATACTGTAATTTTGGGAGTAGGGAAAGAAAGCATGTGACTTGCGGCTTATGGTACCAGTTGAAGTAGTCAAATAAATCTTAAGTAGGTTCACCGCGTAATCTACGTACTCTGCCGAAGAAGTATTTGCCAGACCCTTCACACGTGATTAGTTTACGGGATCGTTTAATTTATGTAAGAGTTACCCTCATGATTAAGATTTTTAAATCACGAAGATTATGACAAAAGCCTTGAGGAGATAACTTGGAATATGGAGTCGAATGTAGAAATATTGGTGTATTGGGAATAAGGGTCTGATGTGATTTGCGAAGAAGTATTAGTATAGTGGTGTTTGTAGCAAAACAACGCATTGAAGAGTGATTTTCATTGTAGGTACAAGTATGCATAATAGGTGATGTAGTTGGTAAGGAAAACAATGATAAAAGATAGAGGAGGTATGAAGGAATTATCGATAGAAATTGGTGGGGAATTGATATGACGTGAGTTGATTGTATTTGAGGATTATAAAAATAATAAATTAGTTGGGGCATGAGAATGATTTGGAGTGATTAATGGATGCATGTATTGGGTTGATGAAAACTACGTGACATGCGGTTAGGAGTTATAAAAGAAATGGGCTTGAAAACTTGAATGAATGATAATCGCATACAGGTGTTGTTGGTTATACATGTTGTGTTAGTGGGGTGGTGAAAAAGTTCAATAAGATATGATTCAAATTTCGAGGACGAAATTTTTATTAAGGGGGGGGGAGAATGTAACACCCCGGATTTTCAACTCATATCTCGAGGAAATTAAATGGTGAGATTTGGAGGAAAATATCGAGTGAAAGACTTAGAGTAAAATACTTGAATATTACTATGATTAATTCCGAGAAAAATCAATTTCGCCATTAGATTCAAAAGGATCAAAATATATACATTAGCCTGTAAGCAAGTTCGAATTCGAATTCGGATGGAGAAGTTATAGAATCCTCGAATTTCGTGTTAAGTGGGACCCAAAATAGTGGAATTTCGTTAGAGTGAGAATCAAAAAGATTTGATGACACCATTAGATCCGTAGCAAAAAATTATTCGAAATGGTATATTCGTTTGTCGCTTTCCGAATCCGAATAGTTAAGTTACGGTCAAAACTAGAAATAAGGGGGAAATTACAAGTATGCCCCTCAGCTTTATTATAAAAAGAAAAATCTAATTTCTTTTATTTTATTTTTCTCTTCTTTTCTAAGAAACCCCAAACGACAGTCACTTTTCCACCCTAGGGTTTCGACCCATTGCCATCAAGTTTGTGCGCAAACGAAGCCGAGTTGAACCTCGACGAAGAAGACAAAGTTGTCGGCCACGACGAGGGCTACAACTTCACCACCTTTGGTTGTTCATTCTTTTTCATTTTCCCCATCCTCCATCAAAACCAGCCGGGTAGCTCGAGTAAACCTCAACACATTCCATCCGAGGGTTTCATCGAGTTAGGAGCCAGGTCTATACTTCATTGTAGAAGCGAAGGAGAACGTCATTGTCGGATACCTTGCAAACCCTCGCTCGTTTCGCATCCAAGTCAGCCCAACCTCGACTCTCGAGCCATCCAACCCTGATTTGTAGTGCTAGCTTGTATCCTTGGCGTCCACAACCAAGTAAGGGACTTTCAATTCCTATTGGTAACTTTAGATTTCTCAAATGTGCATTTAGGGTTTTGAAACAAAACTTATTGTTTGCATTTAAATCGTAGAAAGTTGTTGTTTGATTTCAAAATCATAGTAGAAGTAGATGCTTTGATGATGTTTTGTCAAGTTTTAACTAAGAATTCGTGGGTGGGTCGAATGGTGAGAAGAATGGGAGAAGAAATCGAAAAAGCGAATCAAAAACTCGAAAGTTCGAGTAAGGTTCAGGCTGTAGGCAGGTAGGATCGGTGCCACCGGCACCTACCGAAGGCATTCTGTCGGTCCCACCGACAGAATGAAGCTTCTGCCACCGATGAAATCAAGAACCGTTGAAAATTTTATACTGTCGGCAGAACCGTCGGTTCCACCAACATCTGCCGATGAGTAAACTGTCGGTTCTACCGACAGCATCCTAATTCTGCCGCCGACAGCCACCGACAGCCATCGACAGACACAGTTTTGATCATAACAGTATTCTGACTCTTGCCTTGACCTCTCCATTGCCTATACACTATTTCTCACCCTTTATTTCATTAAAAATATTTAAGTAAATGTCCTCTTTAATTTTACTTTAAGTTCTTTAATGAAATTAAGGTTTTACCCCCCATTTCGAAACAATGGGTATGGTTTTAAGATCCAAATCTCAAAGGATCAAAATCCGAATTTTGGTTTGAAGAACAAAACGTAATTTTCGACGTTTTCGGCAAGTTTTCAAAATGAAATAACTTTCGCGTTCTTTTGAATTAGATTACAAAAACTATATGATGTCGAATCTCGTGATCGAGACTTTCATTACGAAAAATCCATTTTCCATTTCGAGAACTTTGAAAAATTGAGTTTCCGACACTTAGCCAAATTTTCACCAGCTTTCCTTATTTTTAACAGCTTTGGTCTCGTGCATCGTCGGAACCTTACTTTTGAATAAACTTTGATGGTTTGCAATGGAGAGACCAAAAGAATGACTTTAAAAGATTAGAAATGGATGGTTGATTTGAAAGGATGAAAAGTGAGAATGTCGAGAGAATGGGAAAAGGGAATGAACAGTAAAATGTCAGAATCACACCCGAGGGGTGACGTCTACATTTTACATTGTATGTTATATGTAGGTTGGTGAAAGGATATCCAGGTTATTAATGAAAGGGTTGCATGTTTATTTTCGATTATGTTAGCGCGTGCGTTGAGTACTGTTGTTTATTTTAGGCCGGGTGGCCACAGTTGCATGGTAGGAACTGGATATCCGTTCTCAACCCTGTTCTGTTAATTCCTCTTTTGTTTTAAATGAAAAATCATATATATACGTAACTATTTTGTGAGCTGTTAAAGGGTTTGTAAATGCCTGAAGGGATAGTGCATCACATCATCCGAAGGGGTGCACTATCCTGGGATGTACGGTAAAGACCACCAAACTCATACATGGTATGAGACGCATATGAGAGTGGAGTCACAACTGGAATCCGGGTTCATTCCTTTCTTATCTTTACCAGTGAACGTGTATTGTAAAGGTGGTCGTATACGAGTGGAGTGTCATTTGGGAATCACATGCACGCCTGATAGGCATAGACGAAGATGATTAGTCAGTGATTCCTAACAATCTAGTAGTAGTTGAACGTTTTGACACATTTAAAAGAGACCCATTGCTTACAGTCACGTCAAACGGCCAGCCTGAGCCGGATAAATGGTCCCGCAAACGTGGTAGACACAACCAGCCACAAAATCAGTTACTACGATGTTATTGAGGAATTTCATGTCCTTACTGGGAGCGATCCAGTCGTGAATCCCAACTCTTTAATTCCAATACTCCACCATTTGTATTATGTACCTGTTGTTATATTTCGAATTAGAAATGAGAAGCATGTCTATTATTTCAATGTTGGCAATATTATTTGCATAAAATGAAAAATGTATGATGAGTATGGATGATTGATGCTATGTGTAATTTTTAAAACTATTTAGTTGCTCATCCCTGGCTATATGTACCAGTTGATCGTATTTTATCTTGTAAAATCTTGCATGTATTAAAATGTTCAGTATGTTTTATTCGATCATGCTTAGGAAGGGTTATTAGTAGGAATTGGTTGTGGACTTACTGGGTAACCATTGTTACTCACCCTTTCCTTCCTATTTTTTTTTAGTTTCAGGATTTGCAGCTACCAAGGCAGGCGTAGAGTCAGTAATTGAGGAGTATCTGGTCGATCAGAGTTTATTGCCTGGTGAGCACTAGGGCTACATCCGTTAATGTTGTCAGTTTCATCCAGGATGTATGTAGGTTTTGGATTGAGAGTTTAGGCCCATGTTAGAGTGAGAGTATTTTGTAAGCCTGTATATGGTTAAATCTTCTGCACTCTGATCTACTTACATGTTAGATGTAATTAGTCTGCCGCTGTTATTTTCCTGTATCTACATTTTTATATACAGGTTTTGTTATAAATTGGTTTATCAGGTTTGAGTTCCGTGAAACGCTAACATAAACAGAGGAGACCATGCCGAAATTTCAAGGTGCCACCTAGTACCTTGGGATTTGTGTTAACGTTTGGTGGGGCGTCACACCCCCCCCCCCTTTTTTTTAAATGTGTTGTTGCCAGCACACACAAAACATATGCACCATATTCACAACAAATAATCTCTCTTTTTTTTCTTTCAACAAAATCCCAGATCTTTCTTAAAAAAAAAAACAACAATTGGATCGATCTTAAATGAAACAGATTTTGGGCTTCTGAGATGCCGAATAAATGTGTAAGTTATGATTCGGTATGGATGGATCAATTACATACGTGTTCCCACTAGAAGAAAGATCCCCAAAGTATCCGTTTAGAACGAAGACCTTTTCGGAAAAGCTACACTGAGGGACAGGTTCGGCAATAGGAAAAATAAAGCTCCCACGAGAATATTTCACAAAGAAAGCTGAAAGAAAGAATGAGTCAGCGAGTTCAAGAATTGGTGGAATCAATAAGAGTAGCTTAGTTGTTCCACGAGTCTTGATGATTATCTTAAGAGGGTAAGCGAATAAGCTTGATTCAGATAGCACATATGAGTCAAACTCGGAGTTGGAGAGCTAGGAAACAATAATGTAGCAAACGGCATCAAGGAGTGAGTCAATTTGGACTCGAGTCAAGACCTGGAGACGTAACCCTTGTGTGTCCACAAAGATGGATGCTTTAGAGAAGGTGATTTCAAAACATCTCCAAACCTTTGAAACCGATTGCAGACTGGGGAGGTAAGTGAGAAGTGAGTGAGAGAGAGAGAGAGAGGGAGAGAGAGAGAGAGAGAGAGAGAAATGTCTCTCTCTGTTGTCTACTGTTTTTTCATTTTTTAAACATTGGAGAAGGAGATAAAAACAACAAAAGCTGTTTTCTGCCAATGGCACACCACATGTAAATTTATTTTATTTTATTTTTTTTATAATTTATTTTCTGATTTTTTTTTCTTAAAATCCTCTCATCATCACGAACAACATTAAAAAGGGCAATTTTTTCGTTTCTTAGTGCATTACTCACAAATAATTTATTTTTCACAACTTGCCGCATATGCCTAGTAACGCACCAAAAAAAATTCATCCAAAATATATATATATATATATATATATATATATATATATATATATTTTAAATAATCATAACTCTCATCTCAACCACCATCATTCCATCCTCAATTTATGTCAATTTGAATCGTTCATTATTTAGGGTAATCCCAAAATGACCCTAGATTGAATCATAAAAAATGATACTCTAAAATGACCTATCCAAAATCAATCCAAATAATGCCAAGAAAAAAATAATACGATCAAAAAATATAAAATAAACCAAATAATGAGAATGGTTCAACAATCATTTTTTCCACACTATTATCCTCTTGACATCCTACATTATTTAAGGTCATTCTGAATGATCATAGATTGAACCATGAAAATGTGCCAAAACAAAGTATTCGGAATCCAAACAAATGATCCATAATTAAGCCAAAAAGAATGATAAAAATAAATAAATAAACAAATAACTAAAAATCAAATAAAAAAAGGTCCTACTAGCAATGCATCCTATACTTGGGGTTTTTCAAGTCTGATCCTCAATGGTTCCCAGTGGAGTCGCCACTGAAAGCGCCCTCGATCCGCGGGGTGCGCGGATCCGTTTTTGACCTTTGAGGTTTGGGAGTCGCCACCTAATTATTACGGTCTAGGAACCGAACTTGGACTCTACACGAATAAATCAACTAATCTACTACAGAAAATACTGAGTCCGGGGATCACATTACGGGGTTGAAAGGTGTTAGACAACAACCCCGTCCGACAAACGCCAGTCTCTACTAATTCCCAAATAAGTGGCCAATCGAGCATACAAGCAATTTTGCTGGGATCAACTACTACTCTTTGCTCGGAGATCACATGGCCAAGATATTCGATTGAGGAACTCCCAAACTTGCACTTACTTTCTTTGGCAAACAACTTGTTTGTATGAAGAATAGTTAATATTGTGTAAAGGTGGCTCAAGAGATCATGCCAAGATTTACTATAAACTAGAATGTCATCAACGAAAACTAGGACAGACCTCCGCAAATAGTTACGAAACACTTCATTTATGAGGCTTTGAAAAGTGGACGGCACGTTGGTTAATTCAAAAGGCATTATGAGAAATTCGTAGTGTCCTTCATGAGTTCAGAAGGCAGTTTTGTGTATGTCCTTTGGCTATATCCTTATTTGGTGATAAGCTGAGCGAAGGTCAAGCTTGGAGAAGACTTTAGCGCCTTGCAACTCATCCAAAAGCTCATCAATGACAGGAATTGAAAATTTTTCCTTAATGGTTTACCAATTTAGAGCTCTATAATCCACACAAAGTCTCCACGTACTATATTTCTTTCAGACTAATAGAACCGGTGATGAGAAGGGGCTTTGGTTTGGACGCACCACTCTATTCGTAAACAATTCTTGGACTAGGTTTTCAATTTAATTTTTTTGATAATGTAGATACCTATAAGGTCTCACACTAATTGTTTGTGTTCTTGGTAGCAAAGGAATTCGATGATCGTGTTGACGTGAAGGTGGTAAGCTTCTTGGTTCAGCAAAAACATCTTGAAATTTGGCCAAGATCGTTTGGATTTGTGGATATGCTAGTTCGGTGGTGAAGATTCCGGTAGCACTGTATATCTGTAACAAGTAGTTGTAGTTCCATGTTGAACTAACTTTCTTAGCATCTTTGTTACTCAAATTATAATTCCTTTGAGGTTTCGCCCTTGAATTTGCACATGTTCTCCCCCCATTTAAATTCTATCGTGAGTTGGGCGAAGTCTCAAGTGACTGGGCCTAACTTTTGTAGCCATTGTGCCCCCAGAACTACATCACATCCTCATAATCCCAACAGATAGAAGTCTATTGTAATTTGGACTCCTTGTAGGACCAACTTCACGTTGAAACAATGACCTTGACAAGGTACTTGATCACTATTTGCAACTAACACCTCAAACTAACCAGTTTTAATTTCATTAGGTTCACCTTACGAGCAATGATGGGGTCCAAGAAGTTATGAGTACTTCCTGAATCTACCAACACCATGATGGGAACTTTCCCCACTCGACCTTTGACCCGCATAGTCTGTGGAGTTGAGGTTCCTACGATGGCATAGAAGGAGATCTCTTCGCGTCCTACATCATCTTCATCATCAACAGTTTCCACCTTCTTTGGGCCAATTACCTTCCATGAAAAAGAGCTTTTGCACCTTGCATTTATGACTGGGAAAGAATTTTTCATCACAATTGTAGCATAGTGTCTTTTCTCGCCTCTTCTTGATTTCGATCAATGTTAGCCTTTTGATAGGTGGTGACTGAAAATTATTAGTTCAATAACTACTAGTTGGAATGGTTCTAGCAATGTCCGGTCGAACATGTCGTCTACAAATCACGACTTTTTTCTTTTTGCATGCGAGCTAGTTCGATGGCATCAGTGAGTATTGTGGGTTTTAACATCTGAACACTCAGACAGATTTCTTCCTTCAGCCCTCCCACAAAAGCTCACCATGAAGGATTCATTAAGACCTTCAGTTCTATTTGCTAACTCTTCAAACTAAGTTTGATAGTGCTCAACTGAAGTGGTTTGACGCAGCTTTGATAATAATGTTGTGGGATCCTCATAGTGGGATGGATTGAACCTCGTCAATAGAGCGTTTGCAAAATCTTCCCAACTAGGAATTTCTCCAGACCTTTCCATCTATCTAAACCATTGAAGAACCTTTCCTTTCATATGGAAGGAAGCCATGAGTAACATTTGAGAAGGAGGGGTATGTTGGTGAACAAATTGTTAAAAAAAAATCTACAATTTTTATCCAAATTTTTGTGACCAAGTAGGGATATTTGAGCTACAATTCAAGTAGGTCCTATTAGTTTTTTGAAGCTGGACCACTTGAAAACTTATTCATCTCATTGAAGAGAATAGTTTCATGTTTTAAGTTGTCAAAAATCCATTATGGGTGAATGACAAATCAACTCCTAAGAACCCCTATTAGCCATGGTTTGTTGTATGTGATTTATAAGATTATTGAGTTTATAAGAGAAACTCTTTAGTCCCACATCGGATAGGAATAAGAAAATTGTCTAGTTATTATATAGAACTTCTTATATCACTTTAGTGTATATGAGACAGAGACTTGGATAAGCCCACGCACGCGCACAAGGGGCCCATGGGCTCAAGAAGGATTTGATCCATTGGTCCAAAATATCCTTAATGCGTGTGCGGGCACACGATGCGCGCGTAGGGGGGTGCAAATTTTGTCAATTTGGGTTCACGTGGGTGCGCGCGACGGGCCCCTTTTGCTAATTTTTGTGTTGGGCTTGGACCTGATTTTCTAACTTTTTTGTTAGAAAATGAACCTCAAACCTTTAAGGAAGCTATGTCTACACCTGAAGCACCTTATTGGACAGAGGTTGTAAATAGCGAAATTGATGCAATTATGCAAAATCATACTTGGGAATTGGTGGATCTTCCACCAAGCAGCAAACGTATAGGTTGTAAATGGATCTTCAAAAAGAAAATGAAACCTGATGGTTCCATAGATAAGTACAAGGCAAGATTTGTTGCCAAAAGGTTCAAACAAAAAGAAGGTTTGGATTATTTTGAAACCTATTCACCATTTACAAGAATAACTTCCATTCGCATATTGATAGCTATTGTAGCGTTGCATAAGCTAGAAATGCATCAAATGGATGTTAAAACAGTCTTTTTTAATGGTGAATTAAATGAGAAAATTTATATGGAACAACCAGAAGGTTTTACTGTCAAAGGACAGGAAAGAAAATTGTGTAGACTTGTTAAATCTCTCTATGGATTAAGACAAACACCTAAACAATGGCATGAAAAATTTGACAGTGTAATGATGTCAAATGGTTTCAAAATAAATGAATGTGACAAATGTGTATACGTTAAAAGCATTGAAGATGCTTATGTCATTGTTTGCTTACATGTTGATGATATGTTAATTTTAGGAACTAACAAAAATATCATCAAGTCAACAAAGAAAATGTTGACTAATAAGTTTGAAATGAAAGACTTAGGTGTTGCGGATGTTATACTATGGATAAAAATTAGTAGAACATCAGAAGGACTTATATTATCTCAATCACATTATATTGAGAAAATACTTAAGAAATTTAATCAATTTGATTGTAGTCCAGTTAAAACACCAATAGACGTTAATTTTCATTTAAAGAAAAATACTGGTGAGTGTATCTCTCAATTAGAATATTCTTGTATAATTGGCAGTTTAATGTATCTCATGAACTGCACAAGGCCAGACATTGCTTACTCAATTGGCAAATTGAGTAGATATACAAGTAATTCAGGATTAGATCACTGGAAGGCATTAGTCAGAGTTTTAAGATACTTAAAATATGCTCTAGACTATGGGTTGCACTATACAAGATATCCAGCGGTACTTGAAGGATATTGTGATGCGAATTGGATATCATATTATGAATAATCAAAATTCACAAGTGGATATATTTTTACACTTGGAGGTGCAGCCGTTTCTTGGAAATCTTCTAAGCAGACGTGTATAGTTCGATCTACCATGGAATCAGAATTTATAACGTTAAATAAAATAGGAGATGAAGTTGAGTAGCTTCGACATTTTTTAGAAGATATTCCTTTATGGCCAAAACCCGTGCCCGCCATATGTGCACATTGTGATAATCAAGCAGCGATAGCAAGGGCACAAAATAATATTTATAATGGTAAATCTCGACATATTCGTCGTAGACACAATACTGTTAAGCAATTGCTCTCAAATGGAGTTATTTCCATTGATTATATAAAGTCTAAGGAAAATCTCGCGGATCCGCTTACAAAAGGTTTGACAAGAGAGCAAATATACTACATATCGAGGGAAATGAGATTAAAGCCTACACAAAAGAATCATCACAATGGCAACCCAACCTAGTTGACTGGAGATCCCAAGATCTTGGTTTAATGGGACAACTAGTTGTGTGTGATTCGCCAGTAGCATTGAAGAGAAAAACCCTCTTATCCACTCCTATGATGTAACGGTGCTGCGTGTAATATTTTTTAGGGTAAACTTTGCTTTTAATGATGCCTATAACTTGATTTTCAAGTGGGGTACAACAGGGTACTCTTAATAGGAATCACCTTTGTGAGTGTGAAGTTGGGCCGTTTCCATGAGAATTTATAAAGGTTAAAATTTTCTATAACACTCATGAATCTAGGAATGTTCAGGGCCAAAATGAACACAACCGTGAGAACCGACTATGTCAGGAAAGGAACTATGTGAATTCTATTGTCTAGATTTACACTTAAGCTTAAATAGTTCAAAACTTGATGTTCACTGTTTAGCAAGTAAATCCTATAGTTTTTTACTAGGGAAGGTTCAAAGCCACAAGCTACCTACCCCGATGTAGTTTCTTTCCTATTTGTACTCTCTTTGTTTTATTTTATCGATTTTTATTTGTCGTCATTTTCATTCATGTGGGGGATTGTTGAAAACAAATCTGCATTTTTTATCTAGATTTTTGTGATCAAATAGGGATATTTGAGCTATGATTCAAGTGGGTCCCATTAGTTTTTTGAAGCTGGACCACTTGGAAACTTATTCATCTCATTGAAGATAATAGTTTCATGTTTTAAGTTGTCAAAAATCCATTATGGGTGAATGACAAATCGACTCCTAAGAACCCCTATTAGCCATGGTTTGTTGTATGTGGTTTATAAGATTATTGAGTTTATAAGAGAAACTCTTTAGTCCCACATCGGATAGGAATAAGAAAATTGTCTAGTTCTTATATAGAACTTCTTATATCACTTAAGTGTATATGAGAGAGAGACTTGGATAAGCCCACGCACGCGCACAAGGGGCCCATGGGCTCAAGAAGGATTTGATCCATTGGTCCAAAATATCTTTAGTGCGTGTGCGGGCACACGATGCGCGCGTAGGGGGGTGCAAATTTCGTCAATTTGGCTTCACGTGGGTGCGCGCGACAGGCCCCTTTTGCTAATTTTCGTGTTGGGCTTGGACTGGGCTTAAATCCTTTTCTTTTGAAGGGGCACACCCCTCACTGTTTGGGACATCTCCCTTGATTTCTTTGGGTTTTCTCTTAAGAGACACACATGCACATGTCATTTTCTAAGAGACACACATGCACATTCATTTTCCTAAGAGAGACACATTGTCTCTTAATTTTCTATAAATAGGTCATCTCGACCTCAGTTTTATTCACTCAAAAATTTTCTCTTCTTCTTTGTTGTTTAAACGTGCTAGCATTCTCCTTTTCTTTTGCATTCTTTGAGAGTAAAAACAGTAGCGTTCGGTTCGCTAGACGTGTAGATTGTAGTGCTGCCTCTACACGTGTGATCGTTGTATCCTGGGAGACAATTGTTCATTGATCCGTGAGCACCAAGTTGCGAGAATGAAATTGTCTTAAGGAAATTGTGTTCAACACAAGTCTCGGTCAAACTACTATTTGTTCATTCTCGGGTATCTACCGGTTTACACAAATAACTCTTCTACACTATACAACCAACCTGTAGGGTCGGTTCCATTGAACCATGGAAAATCTAATCATGATGTTCGAGTTTGACTGGTGCAATCTGATTCCCCAAAAAGCACCCAATCATTGCGATCGATAGACCTTCCATTCGAGCTTTCTCCTCCTGCCTCCTTACCCTGGCCATTAGAAGGATTCTCCATCTTCAAGTTCATGGCTGTCATCTGTTTTATTAATTCTTGCAATATTTTCCCATGGACTTCAATAGTTTCCTTCAACAACGTAATTACCTCATCAAGCTTGGAATTCCTTGTTCCTTTGGCCATAATAGGATCTTCCACTCTAATACCAATGTTGGAAGACTTCTTCTTTTTAGCTATTCTGAATTTGCAGGTTACTTCGAGGGTAACCAACCTCCTTAAGCAAGATTTTTTGGAATCCAAGGTGATCCTTTTTAATATTCAAAGAAGATTTTTAAATACATTACTTCTTCTCCACCTTCTATAATTACCCACCTTCCCTACCATTAAGCACAAAGCTCTAACATACATTGACACTTGGACTAACTGAACATAACATGGATAGAACACTTAACACTAATTGAATTAAAACATGGACATAACACTAACACTAACTGAATTAAAATGGATCAAACATAGGTTGGACTGAATCGACTATGAACTGAATCAACTATGTTGTTCATGTATCCAACCCATTCCTATGCATGTAACACACTGTTGGTTTATCGATCTAAGAATAATGTGAGATGTGGTCATTAGACTCGAAGAATCTCATAAGGATTTACTTGAGAAGAAAATAGATAATAATCTTTTCAGATCATCTCATATTTATAATCATTGAAGGGATTCAACCAAATCCAAGATGTATGTATTTGAAGAGATTCAAATACCCCAATGGGTGTAACCCATTTAGTTTGGTCGAACCAATGTACTTTTACAGTCAAACGTTATTGTGCCTCTTGGTTTGTGTCATTTTGAAAGATGCCTCCATTGCTGGCAATTGAAATAGTTATAACTATTTCGTGTTTTATCCCATAAGTAGTAAGTTACTTTTTTAAGTTACTCCTATCCAATGAACTCACTTCTACTATTTTTCTTGTGTGGAAACTTATGTGCACCATTAAACCGTGGACCAACAACTTCACCAAAAAATTGAGGTGGGGCAACTGCCCCCTCTCGCCCTCTAGCTCTGCCCCTGATACTACCCGAGCAAATTATTAATAGTGCTAATAACAGTATAAATGAAATATTTAGTAATTGGTCTAATTTATATTTTATTCAATATGATTATACATTATAGTAAGGCCTTAGACTTGCTTGATTAACTCTAATTATTAATATTAGATAGTGAATTATATAAAGTAATCCCTAGGATCAATTAGAGAGTGCGATGTTAAATGCTGCATTACATGCAAGCCACATGGTCACTGCAGCTAGCAGTGTGAACACAATTCGTGAGACTCACATTAAGGGGCAGATTAGATGCATGGGAGTTGTTGAAAAGATTAGTTGATTAAGACACTTTTAGAAGTATATTTATATTTATTAGTAGATGTTGAAAAGATTCACCATAGTTGAAAAAGATTTGTTTTTAAGACATGGATATTAAAAGTACATTCACGAATGAATGCTGAATAAATGCATGAGAGTTGAAAAGACATGCTCATTAAATAATAAGTATTAAAGGTGTATTTGTAAATAAATGTTGAATAAATTTATGCATGGAACGTAAAAATATGTGTTAAAAGCTTATTCATGAAAGAACATTGAATATTGAATAGGTGCATGAGAGGTGAAAAGATTCATGCATTAGTTAATTAAAAATGCTAATGTTTATGTGACATAATTCATGAATAAATATTGAATGCGTGCGTGAAGGAATTAAGGTAAGAAGAAAGTAATTCTTTCAAATAAATGAGGACCCACAAGGAAACGAAGGGGATATTCCTTGGTATAAACACACCCATGATATAAATGAGTTGCATGTATTGATTTATGTTGGATGACTACATTAGTAAGAAAAATTTATGAAACATATATAAAATGAATGTTAGGTTGTCCACTATATATAAAGATACCTTTGCCCTAATGTGTTTGGAGTTCTTGTGCCACACATATCTCCAAATATTTTTCAAAGTCCAATGAGAGAGGAAAAAGAGGTAAGAGGAGTCTAGAGAGAGAAAGTGCAAGTTCAAGAAAATAAAGTCAAGTGATTTTAATCTTCATTGTAGTTCTTATCTAATTTTTTATGTAGGATTATTATAGGGATAATAACTTACTCATATGATGAAAAAAATTACATGATCCATAGGTCAAATTTGAAGATCGGTTTGAAATTGATCTGCTTTACAACAAGACACCAAAATTGAATATTGATTTCTTCATCAATAGGCCAATTTCTCCTTATTCATAGCTTACTAACATTTTATGTCACCATAAGTCTAAGTGTAGGGGAAGAGCTGGTAGAAAAGTTCGTGGAGGAGAGTGATACCTCTATTAGTTCAATTTGTTTGTTTTTTTTTTTTATTCATTTACTTCATAGTGTATGTAAACATTGAAATGATTACTATAATGGAACTTTATTGTGATCGATAAGATGTTTTAGAGATTGTGTAAACTTAAAAATTGATTTCACAACTAGATTTACATCTAGAATTTGAAAGAACCCTAATATTAAAGTTTGCTCATGATAGTTAGAATGAAGTTTTCTTATGAGAGGGGATACCTTTTACAACTATTAGGGTGCAACTTATTTGTTGATATATAAGACTGGAATGAAGGTATCTACCTTGTACCTTCAGCTATCAATGGACCTGGACGACATCCATGGATATGTCTCACTTCAAGAGCAAGTAGTAACAAATTGCAAGGCATCTTACCTTTTTAGAGGTATATCTCTCACCCTGAAAATATTCATTTTTAATGCCCTTATTGTGTGAGTCTATCATATGTTTTTTAGTTTCACACCATGACTAATGATGAGTTTCTAAATGTTTGAATTATTCCATGTAGTTTGAAGGCACTTATTTACTTTTTATCAGTATTATTCAAGATGTTATATAAGAAATCATGTTAAGAACAATTTTATTCCTTATGATGAATAATTGCTTAATCCATGCATTTTGATATGTATGTATATGTAATTAAAGGAGTTTAATTATATACAAATTATTTTGTAGGTGTCTTGAAGACAATTTAGTTCAATCAATGACCTATTGTACAAAATTGGAAGTTCCACTTCACTCAAGGAATGGATAGGGACAAATCACCATAGTTTGGGAGAAATCAAGCTCAAGGCCACCATGGCATGATCAAACTTGGTGGTGGGGTGACTGGTGAATCAAGTAAGGCCATGAGCCTCCTCCTAATTGATTCTCACGTGCTGATGATTGTTGTGGAAGATATTTGTCACTAGGTACCAAGGGGTGACATGTGGCACTTAGGGATTCGAGTTTGGTATGAAGATACGAGGATAAGCTTGGTGACTTGGTCACAAACCAATCATGGATTCAGGTCCCAATTGGATAAAATCAGGGATTAGATCAAAAGAGGTTAAAATTCTCATGAGGGAAAATTCCAAAAAAGGAGGAATATATGGGGTTCAAATATTTACTAAGATACATTCCTAAATCATCAATTAAGATCTACCTTCTAAATTGGATAAGGGTTAAATTGGTAATAAGATTTAAAAGGATCTTAGGGTTTCATCTCTATAAATAGATGGACAGAGGTACTAAACGGTATGAGTTCTCCCTCTTATAAATTTTACAGTATCTTTGTACTAAGGTTCTGACTTAAGCATCGGAGAGATGTTGTTGCAAGCATACCCAGGGGTACGAGGAGAGGAGATTGTGAGGCATCATAAAAGATCTCAAGGTAGTGCAAGGTTTTTACATCTATAATTTGGTGTTGTCCATGGGAATCTTACACGGAGAAACAATCATGCTCTACCAGCCATGGTCAGTTTGGAGTAAGGATTTTAAATTCAATTTTGTTAAGGGACACATCAAGGATTGTCGATCGAGTTTTTAGATTGCAAGGTGATGGTCGAACACACAGAGAGGGGATAATTCATCGTTGAATCTAATTTGGGTTCTCTTAAAACCTTAGATTCGTATACACTTCTAGATGGATTAGGGCACGAAGAAGATCAGGTTCCATGTACCCAAACATCACACATATATGTGATTGTTTCTCATGCTATGGGGATATTGTTGGAAAAAAAGTCCATAAAGGAACCGATCCTTTGAAGGTTGCAATAAAATTAGGTTCCCCATAATTGGGTCATCGAAGTAAGTACGGATCATGACACAGTTTTGGGGGGGGGGGTTCGATTGATGGGCTTGGTTTAGACCGGTGACTAAAGTGTCAGTCATAACTTATTTCTTAGTTGGGGTTTAGATCGGTGGCTTGGATTCAATGATTATACCCTTTTGATTCCAATCGACGTTGGTTCTATATTTCCCTTTCACCACCCTCATTCCAGATGACAGTAGTAAAAGAGATGAGGTGCATGGGCCTACATCATTATTGATGTATGGAGATTATGGTCGGCTGAAATCATTCTGGACTGTTGCAATCACCATAATACATATGTCGTCTTGGAGTAAAACAAAAGCCTCACTCTGATGTTGATACCACCAGGTATATATATAGTTATTAATATTACAATTTTAGCTTCTAAGAATGGAAAGTTAGCCTCTGTCACTATGATTTACTTTAAAAAAATATATTGTAAACCTATAAAGAAAAATTAACAAGAACATGCACTACGTGAAAACCATAAAAATTGAAAGAAAAATTTATTGGTATTGGTCCGACGAATTTTAGCAACTCAAATTTGACGGCTACAGACCCACGAAATTTAGAGAAATTTGTGTTTTTTACCTCTCTCTCTCTCTGATCTGCAATTTTTTCCCTCTCTCCAGTTCGTGAGAAGCTCGCTCGCTCTCTCTCTGTCTCTGTCTCTCTCTCTCTGTTTGTCTCCCTAGATCACATCTCTATCTATATCTGATTGATTTCTCAACACTGAAAATGATGGAGTGAAGATGAGATCTAGGGTTACTGGAGCCTTCAGTTTATTGAAGATGAGGTATTTCCCTCTAAATCTCTCTCTCTCTGAAGAACGAACTCAAAGCTCCATTGTTCTGATTCGGTTGTTTTGTAGAGAAATCGATGGATCATGAGTTGAAGGATCTTGGTCAGAAATCAGTGAGTTTCTCTGTTTCTCATACCTCAATTCTACCAAAAAATCTTCTTCTTCGATCTCTAAATAAAAAAGAATATAAGTAACCCTAGAATCCTCCATTAAATCTTCTCTTTTTGTCGAAACTTGCCATTAAAGCACCAAATCTTAGGTAAATAGGTTATGATCAAGTTATAGTTGAAATATGGTAGTTCTCCTTTGGTTACATTCGATTTGAAAGTTTTGATTTCAGAGATTTGTTTGAGGAGGTGTCAAAGAGACTCGATTTTGCAGGAAAAAAGTAATTGTTTGGAGATTTTGATGAGTTTGAGGTGAGACTGTGGAAATGACATCATGAAACTTTGAAGGTTTTATTTGTGTACTCATTTTTTTTCTCCTCTTTTAACTTTTGTTTTATCTAAATGTTTACTTGTATTTTGTTCTTTTGTGCCTTTTGATTAATCTCTTAATATTGTTCTATGGAGTAGTTATGGAAGAGGATTTGCATGGAAATATTGATAGAAATCAGTCTTATTTCCAACAAATGAAAAGCTGAAGATATCTTCATTTGGCATGAACAGGATATAGCAAAGCTTGCTTTTATTTTTTTATGGCAACGTGGGTATTGATGGGATCAAAACCCTAGTAGACTCATAAATATCGCAATACATTAGTTTTAAGTACAGTAGTTATGGTTAGTTTACTACTATTATTGTTTAGCTTCAGGTTTAGGGGAATCTCTAGCCCTTTATTTTGCTTATGTTGAGGATTGGTGTTTCTTTGCTTATGATATGGTACTACTAGTAAATAATAATGTGTTATGGTTATTAGCCTTTGATTTAGAATCTGTTCAAACTTGGAGACTTATAAATTTCAATTATAACCTGCTTTATTCATATATGATTGTCAATTCTGCACTATAGAGATGCTGCCACATGATTTTTTCCGATGAGCATGTTTTGTGTTTGCTTGCAAGAGGTAAATTCACACAAATGTGGTGGTATCTCCGAACAATGAAGGCATGGTTCATATTGAGAAATTATTCATTCATAATCATCGAATCACTAATCATTTTTATAAATAGGAGAAATCTTAAATTTGGAGAGTTACTGAGATTGTGGATTTAGTTATAAGTTTTTGTAAAGTTAATCGATGACACACTCATATTTTTATTTTATTTTGTTGGTCTCAGATTATGTCTTTCGGCAGCTCTTTTGATGAGCTTTTGAATCTTATAGCGACTGATCAACAATTAGCTTGCGACGCAAAGACTGGGGGGTGTGGAAAACTCAACTATAAACATTGTATTCTGTCAAGACCACCACAAGTGTTCACAATAGGTAAATTGTCAAGTTGTTGAGAAATGAGTTATTCTGCTATCACTCGTAATGATTCTTTGTTAGACATCCATAATTATAACTACTTCTTATCTTGCAGTCTTAGGTTGGCAGAGTGCCCACGAAAGTGAAAACAACATATCTGCAACATTGGCAATCCTAATCACTGAGTTAGATATTGGTGTTGTGTATCGTGGTCTAGATCCCAAGAGCAAACATTGCCTGGTTTCAGTGGTATGTTAGGCTAACCCTCACATATTTTGATTCAAACATCATTTAAGTTGCTTTTGTGTTCAAGTTCTATCATTTGTTTCCTTAATAACCTTTATTGATTAGCTTTCACTTCAAGGCCTGAAATAAGCATTTCAGCTCAAACAACTCAGTCCTAAACTAGTCTGAGGTCTCTTGAGCATTATTATTAATTTTAATCTCTCACAGTAGACCATAGTTGAAGGAGTCATACTAGAGTGACCTCAAGAGGGGTATGGAACTATTTTTACACGATAGCTTTTAATGTTAGGTGGAGTTGGAAATTTACGAGGAAAGAAATTGGTTTCCCGTTCCTACAGATAGGAATGGTGTCTACGTGGTACAATTTGATTAGAAAATAAACACATTGTGATGTCCTTTCTTGAACATCATAGAAAAAAGGACATACTAAGAAAAATCCATCGAGATGTGCAAATTTTGAGAATATGACCCTAATTTTCTCTAGATCAGTTTTAAGAAATTTGTCATGAACGTACAGGTATGTTTCCTATGTTTTTACTATTTTTTATTAAAGTTTTTTATCAATGATTTTTTCATTAATGGAACCCAAAGGCAAATTGAATTATTGGAATAGCTCTTGGTTATGAGAATGACACTCATTAAGCTTCAAAAACACTTTGGAATAGCTAAAATGGAAGGAAAGGCATATGTTGGTGGTGAGAGAAAGTTCTTGATGGTTATTGGTAGTAAATGATTCTACTGTCACAACTGTTCATGCTTCCATAAGGTATCACTTGGTTATGATATTATTGGCGGATGTCTTGAAATTCGTGAGTACTAGGAGTTATAACTGAACCGTTTTTCAGATTTTATAAGCATCACGCAGGATTAGTTCCAATCATAACTGAACCACTTTTCAGATTTTGTGCTTTGTCTTCATTCAAGCGTATCTAGTTTTGTAATAAGAAGAGAACTATATCAAAATACAATAGATAACAAATCCGTCTAAGATTGTATCCACGAGCAGTTGATTAAAAGAGGATATTAAACTGCACAAAAGATCAATCATTTCATTTCTTTCTACTTATGCTTAAGCTAAGCATGATATTTTTGGCGGTTTTATTGGTTTTGTCTCATAAACCTTTCAAGAAATTTGGATTCCACTTTGATTAGTACTTATCTGGCTATATCCACTTATTGAATAGTCTTAATACTGCTGTACTGACCTCTGTTCATTCATGAGTAGGTGTTTTTTTTACTACAAGGAAATTTATATTAGTTTGGAATTTTGGATTCCAAAGCATAAGAAATTTATTTTTTAGGAAAATATTATCTAAGTTTGAATCACCTTAGGTGTTGGATTTGGTGTCCTGGTTTATTTTGATTTTGTTTGCAAAATAAAAGTTTGAGTGTTGTTGGGTGATTAGATATTTGAACACTAAGTTCTGTATATGGTATCCTTTTATATGTAAAACATATTAGAGTTTGTGTGTAATTGTCATCCAAGTTATCATGAATAAATTTATGTCTTCATAAATATCTCCCTCAAACTACACTCATTTGTAACCCAAAGATAAAATTTCTTATTTATTTTTATGTTCGATAAGTAACAATATGGAAACATGGTACAAGGATGAGTGTGTAATTAATAATGAGAGTGCTGGTTATATTGCCTCTTTTTATTGGATCTGTTTTACATTGTTATTCTAAGCATTACATGTAATTCTCTTGAACCCATGTTTAGGTTTTTTGTAAAACTGATTTTGTTTGATCTTGAGAGCTAGGATCTAGTTCCTAAAGGGTTAGAAAACCCAATATTTGGTATCAAAACCGTGGTTGTGCTCTCGTTTTCAATTGAAATTGGTGGACTACGTAAATTGATGCAAGTAGAGGAAAATTTTGACAATCATTTGAACTGTGGACTACGTAAATTGACACCAAATGAAACCATAGGTTGTGAGTCTAATTGTGTGCCTGGATTTAGTTATATCACTACTGCATTTATAGTTTATGGTACTTTGTATGCTATATTTTAACATCATTATAAATACTACCACTTTTGAAACATGTTGCTATTCATGCTCTCTCCAATACAAACATGTTTAATAGTTGATTCTTGAATTTAAGATTCGTTGAATGGTTGCTTTAGTCAGTGTTGTAATCACGGGGCTTGGTGCGGATTTTACAAGATTAGAATCTTTTGGCAAAGTCGATGCTTTCGCGGAGAGTCTGGTGGGTTGTACGTTGACTTTATTTATTCTTGCAATGGAAAACTCATTGCATCTGTATGCTTATCAGAATGTAGTTTCAAATGCCATTTACAAGTCAGTGGGTCGGACAAAAGCTGGCAAAGGCCTCCTGGTGTGGCAGCAAAACTCATCAATTATAAAGCTGCAAATGGTAATTGTCTCTCTCATTTGTATGTGTTCTAGCGTGGAAATTATTGAGGTCTATTATTGGGTTGGACGTGAGTAGTGAGTACTAATGCATAGCTAGAGTTGACATATGTGCGTGGAGATGTGCCATCCGTAACAATGTCAAACTTTTTTTTAATGCATATCTTTTTAGGGATTTCTAGAATCATTAGATTGATCAAAATGCCACGTGTTGGCAAATTGGACTTTTTAGGCCCATTAGCGACTTTTATTGAATAATCCGTATTTTTTGCTTTGGGAGCAGAGTGGTGAAGGCAGGGGTACACCAAATCTTTTTGGGTGGGCCCACTAAACCCATAGGGGGTCCTAGGGACCCTCAATTTTGATAAAATGCCCTATTTTAATGATTCGAACTTTTGAGGCTTGTTGGCCAATTTTTATTGAAAAATTGCTATTTTTTTGTCCTTTCGAGTAGGGGGCCCGTTCAAATTAGAGTGTCTACAACTGATTGAAAACTCGACCAAATCATGGGATTTTGTCGAGCCCATTTCTAAGCTCAACCGAGTCAAAGAGTTTCACTGTGTCATATGGCATAAATAGGGGTCTAATTTGGCAGACTAATTTGTTAATGGGCAACTGACCCCGATTCAACGAGTTGAGTGGGTTTAACTTAGGAAATCAATTTACAAATTAAATTCAATCAAACTATGTTATTTTAGGATGACATAAATCAATAACACCAGATTGAGAACTAATTACCTTATTGTTTTATGCAAGTATTATTATTTTGTGTCCATGTTACTTTAAAGAACACGATGTCGAGGAACCTGACACACACTTGACTTATATATTGAGTCCAGTCCACATCCTAAGTCGATCGTGCGGGATCACTTAGTGCCACACCTAACTCATATTGGGAGTCTGGTCTACATCCTAAGTCGGTTGTGCGGGACCACTTAGTACCACACCAGACTCATTTCAGGAGTTTGCTTCACATCTTAAGTCAGTCGTGCGGGACCACTTAGAACAAGCCTAACTGTTTAGGGTTGGCAAACCTTAGTTCATTACGGGAGTCAAGTCCGACCGTGCTGCATTGGCAAGCTTTGACTCATTGCAGGAGCCAAGCCAGACCGTTGGGGGTTGGCGAGTCTTGGAACATTAAGAGAGCTAAGCCCTATCATTTGGAGTTGGCAAGCCTTGGCTCATTGTAGGAGCTAAGCCCGACCGTTTGGGATGATCTATTTAGGGTTGGCAAGTCTTGACTCATTATAAGAACTAAGCCCGATTGTTTAGGGTTGGCAAGCCTTGACTTATTATAGGAGCCAAGCTCGATTGTTAGGGGTTCGCAAGTTTTGGCTCATTACGGGAGCCAAGTCCGACCGTTTGAGGTTGGCAAGCCTTTGTTCATTGTAGAAACCAAGCTCGACCATTTTGGGTTGGCAAGTCTTGGCTCATTATAGGAGCACATTGCAGAAGCCAAGCCCAACCGTTGGGGGTTGGCAAGTCTTAGCTCATTATTGGAGCCAAACCTGACCATTTGGGGGTTGGAAAGCCTTGGCTCATTATAAGAGTTAAGCTCGACTGTTTGGGGGTTGGAAAGGCCTTGGCTCATTACGGAAGCCAAGTCCAACTATAAGAGGGTCGGCACACAACAAAAGTCTTAGAGCTTAAAAGGACACCAAAACCAATCAATAAGAGGAAATGACAAAAAATGAGGGAAATAAACAATGTATTTAGAGAAGAAAAATATTTCGAAGCATATAACAAAAATCAACGATTCAAATAAATCGAGGTGATTATAGTCATCGTACTTTCGAAGGTGACATAGTCAGATGACGCATGGCATGGACATTGACTAAGCGGATCTTAGACTTTGAAATAGGAATTTATAAGGTGCGTGACCACAAGTCACATGGTACCGTTCATTTATTCTCAGGTACTTGAACTAAAAAACCAAACCCCTGAGAGAGGGTATTGTGGAGGATATTTCTCACTGGGTACCAAGAACTGACAACCAATCATAGGCTCAAGTCTCGGTTGGATAAAATCAGGTATTAGGTCAAAAGAGGTTAAAATTTTGGTGAGTGAAAATCCCAAAAAAGGTGGAATGTATGGGGGCCAGATATTTACTAAATACATTCTCAAATCACCAATTAAGATCTACCTTCTAAATCAGATAAGGGTCAAATCGATAATAAGATTTAAAGGGATCCTAGGATTTCATCTCTATAAATAGATGGACAGAGGTACTAAAAGGTATGAGTTCTCCCTCTTCTAAATTTTATAATATCTTTATACTAAGGTTCTAACTTAAGCGTCAGAGAGGTGTTGTTGCAAACACACCCAAAGATAAGAGGAGAGGAGATCGCGAGGTATCGTCACAGATCTTAAGGTAGTGCAAGTTTTTGTGTCTACAATTGCAATTGCTGATCTCACACATGCACAACCTTAGAATGTGCCAAATGAGTTATAAATGAATCCCTTGGGCCATGCTTTTAAGGCTACATTTTCTAATTAGTTTAGGTTCTCTTCTTCTTCCCCAACTTCTCTGTAAATTTGATAAAGAAATAGTATATTTAAAGTTGCAATCAATAAAGGCTTGTTACCTTGTTTATCTTTATTCTTTTTTCCCTCTTAATCTTGCAATGAATAGTGGCTAGATCCCTTCGTTAGAAAGATTGATGAAGCCAAGAGAAAAAATATTTTAGTTTCAATTTCAATTTACTTCAAGTTCTTCTCAAATGGTTTAAATGCTTTAATTACTTTTCTTGTTACTTTACTTAGGCTTTTCTTATTAATTAGGTTCAAGTTGATCCATACGTAATCTAGATATCAAGTTGTGCGGTTAGAATTCGGTAGACAATGCTAATGGACTTTGCCTCATTGATCTGAAGTTTCCCCTACCACCCCCTCCTTGTGCCGGTGTGGTACCTGCCAAAATCACTCCGGCACTAAAGTTAGAAAAGTAAATGAATAGTCTAAAGAACTAGTTAGACCTCTAATCTGTCAAAAAGTTCATTTTTTTCTGTCCTTACCATGTTATTTATGGATCCTTGCTGCAAATCAAAGTATCCCTTTTTTCCGATCGGTGATCCTGGAGAATTTCCTGATTCTGTGGATTCACAAATGGAAAGAAGATCTTTTGGATTGGTCATACTCTCCTATAGAGATCTCCTCCGAAATCTCTGGAATTGACGTGTAATCGATGTTATGTAGATTGCAGAAATGTAGATTAAATAAATATTAGAATAAAACTTGGGTAAGTAAATGTTCATTTGAATTGAAACCAAAACAAAATTTTGCAAAATAGATTTTTAAAACATATTAGAAAATTGTAGCTAAGAAATGAAATAAAATTGAAATGAGGGCAAAAAATAGAGATTGTAAACAATGTAAAATGGGCTTAGAGAGATCAAATTAACCTTTACAAGTCATCCTATTATTGAATAATTCTCATTTTTAACTCAATCCACATAACAAGTCGTTATTCGTGGATTGGAAGATAAATTGATTAATCACTTGAAGGTAATTAGAAAAATAACAATTATGAATCTTAAATTTAGAGGAGATTATCCAATTTATATTTCAAATTCATCACAAAGTATAATTAAGCTTAAACTTATTTAAGCAATAATTATCAAAATTAGAATTGAAAATACAAATTTGATGATCTCACCTTAAGAGGCTTCATAAAAACATAATTAAAGTAGAAATAATGGAATTGAAAAATAATATTAAGATGAACTCATTCCGGCATCATTGATCTCTCTAAGGAGAGTCTAGCCGATCATCGCGAGGAACAAATTACAACAATAGTAAAATAAGGGAAACAAGGTGGAGAAGAAAATGAGAAGAGTCTATGTTGCAATTCAATTCCCTCTTGATGATCCTCCAATGGAGTTACAAAGAAATTTAAAGAACAAAGATAAACGAAAAATGCTTTTAAGATCTCACTTCTACAAGAATTCTTTCTCTTAAAGGAAAAAATCAAAAAATTATAAAGAAATTAAGAACAAGAAGAGGAACAAGAGAAACCCTTTCTCTAGAGATAGAGATTCTATTTATAGAGAAAAATTTGTATAGAAGAGTACAAAAGTAACCTCCACTTTTCTTTGCACAAGACGACAAAAGAGAAGAACATGAGTTAAGGATTAGGACATTCCAAAATGGGCCCAAATATTTTTGCCTTGAGATTTGGACTCCAAAATACTGATTTTCTACAGAAGAAACACACGTCGACTGTATTTAGCAATTGCAACAAGCCCTTGAACTGCTAGGTTACCCCTAGTGGATAAATTTGACTCGTAAGGATTTGAAGAAAATATACCCACAAAATTCTAACACTTTATAGAAATATTAAAATAAAAAAAAGTATGTAAAACGAACATAACGACATTTCATAAATCAGTCAAATGTTCATATGTTTGAGCAAAGTTCTTGTTTCTATTCCTTATTTTAGAAAATTTCAAAGATAACTTGAGTGCTTGTGTGATTTTTTGATTTTTTTTTTTTTAAAAGCAACATCTTTTTAGGAACAAGATTTCACCTCTTAATTGCCAAGAATGGTCGGTTATACCTAAGTTCTAACTTGAAACTAAGCATCTTGTCTCGAATTGTGAAAGGCATGGATGTTCACTTTAATACCTCTAAGGGATTTTATCTCTAATAGTTCAATTTACTCACGTTTTTACCATTGACGACTTTCACCCTATTGCACTATTTAGTCTGACTGGACTCTTTTCATTTTTATACTTTTCAGTTCTAATATTTTTGCTTTACTTTGATCTTTTTCATATCTTTCTACTTTTTATTTTCTCAACTTTTTCACACTTTACCATTTTCTGGTGTTCTTTTTATAAAAAGCTAGTAGCCATTTTCAAGGTACCAGTCTAATTTTATTATTGTTGTTCAAGTGATACTAACTTTAGTTTTGTTTTTTTTCTTCTAACCAACCAACTAAAGGACAAATAAGTCATAGTTCACTAGACTAGGTTTCCCCTAACACTTTAGACAGAGAAGAGGGTCCAATTTTGTTCCATAAAATCTTATTTTTTTCAAATACTCAATCAGACGTGTCATGAATTTTAAAAGTATTCTTTTGATTTTCTTAATAAGGAATACTAAAAAGAACTTATGATAAAAAATTATGACATGAGCCTAAGATTTTGAAATTCGTATGTAAATAGTACATAGAAAGAGTTTGAAAAATATATTTTGCAAGTGTTAAATATTTTTGATTTTTTCAAATTCTTTTTTTTTTCTAAAAATATGAAACTAAACTAGCAAAGAAATATAATGCAGTTGTGAGCTGACCTAACACTCCCAAACCTAAATGACATATTGTCCTCAATATACAAGTAGTTAGGAAAGAGAAAAATGTTAGATCACACCTGAAATGGATTGGGCAGTAATGTGCAATGTATTGTTACAACTAATATGAAAAGAGTAAAAGTTATAACAATGATAATTTTCGAAGTAATTTTTGCATAAAAGAAATCCTAATCTAACTAAGAAATTAAAAACATCATAATCTAAAATTTAAACTCATCATAATTTGAATCTGAACTCTCAGAGGCCCATGCACTTGCACGTGCCTTCTTTTTCTCAATAAAGGTTAATATCTATCTCTGTGGCTCAATCAACAATTGTTGACTAGTCTACAGTCCTACTAGCAATGATTGATTGGTTTGGTTGAGAGTTGACTTAGAAAAGAAATTGAGAAAGAGATTAGGATTTGAAGGTTTTTAAGTGAAATTTTTCAAGAAAATAAATTTTTTTCCTTGGAAAATCTTTTGAAGTTTTCAACCCTTGTATCCATTTTTGGTGAGTTTAAATTGAGAGAAAGAAAGAAGACAAAGGTCCTACGTGGAAACCTAACTATACTACTAAAAAATAAAAACACATGGGTTACCTCCCAAGCAACGCTAAGTTGAACGTCTTTAGCCGGACCTATCAAAAGGTCTAAATCCTATGTATTTTCCTTGCTTCTAATTTGACGGACATAGTGATCGACTTCCCACCCCAAATGATAAGCAGATAGATTTTGATCATTGTTAGGACACCGAAATGATTTTTTGAAATGATCAACAACCCTCGTTTTTCCTCAATTCTTAGCATCATCACATTTTCGAAATAATTTTCAACCATCGTATTCCCTAAGAAAATGGAAGTTGTAAGACAGGCAGGGTCTTTACAATCTTGTAAAAAGATAGGCTGGATGGGGTACAAGGTTGGATCGGTAGTGGTCGGAATTGGTATGATTAACAAATTAGAGTTAATCTTTGATTCCTCCGGGACAACAGTCTCCTCAAATGGTGGATCAGTTTTCTTAGCTAGATTTATACAATTGGCTAGTTCATTGGGAATTTTAAACATTGGTTGGCTCTCGGGGGTTATCTCATTTGAAAACTGACCATTCTCTCTTTCTTTTAAGAGCACAATAAGCTGACTTAGTTGGACTTCCATCATTGTTTCGGTTGGAACTATAATCTAATTGATTTGAATTTCAACTTCAATTGAGACGGGGTTATCAATTATTGATAGACAATCATCGAAATCTTCAAAAGGGTAGAACTGGTCACTAAGGTTATTTTGAAAGAATAATGGATTTTATATGATTGAGATAACCTCATTTTCGAATATATCAAATTTCCCTTCTTCTAAAGATCACGTTAAGTGACTCAATTAAGCTCCTATGTTGATTAAGGCTTGACCCATGTCTTGTTGTTAAATGAACTGATGTTGTTGATTTAACAACTTAGTCATCAAGGACTCTGATGATGAAGCTGGAAGGGAAGACAAAACCGGGTCATTGAATGATAACTCTGGCTCTATAGCTCTATATTCGAAGAAATGTTGAGAATCATAGGATTGTTGGGGAATTATGGTTGGATTCATCATCGAGGTGTCATGCATATAAAAATCCTCATAGTTATCAAAATGATTATCTTGAGTGAACTTGTTTGGATACGATATGGTATTTGAGGGAAATCAATTATTTATATGATATAATTGGTTGAACGAACTAGGTGTCGGTATCCAATAAGGGTTTTGAGAATTATGCATATCGGCTTGTGTAGCACGAAGCATGGGTAGACTTGGACAACACTTGGGAAGATGACCGTAATTATCACATAAGACACACAGGATCCAAGATTCTTTCCTAAACTCTATGACGATGTAAATCTGCTCGGGGTTCTGTATATACATTATTAATTTGCACACAAGAAAAAGAAGAATTCACACGTGATCACTGGGTTCCTACGACTTGATAGCTCCTAACTGGTTCAAAGGAATAATCTAAGCCTCAAACCCAAATCTCTGAAATTGAAAATAGCCAATTTAATCCCCAGTTCAGAGGTGGCGCACGATGCTGAGCAAAGGCACTCTTAAATCACTTCTCATTTAGAGTAAACATTGTCTGCCCCCCTAATACACGTGGTACAGCAGGGTAGGATTATGTAAGTTCCATATTTTGTCAATCCCGAGACACATGTTGAGTGTCGGATCGATTTACTATTGAAGACATATGAAGACTTCGTTAAAGCTGCTCAACCGTACATGCCTCGACAAAAAGCTTCCATGTGTATGCACAAAGCCTAAGAGGTAATGAGACTACCTAATACCATTTTCCAACACTTAGATGATTGATAGGTCGACCCATAGTAACTAGGAAAACTCTTTCCTCGACCCGTTCGCTCATCGGACCTTTCGAGAATCGAATATGGACATAGAGGGGACATTAAAGATTTGACCATCCTAAAACCATTTTCTGTCTTTGGTGTTTTATAGGTGTCATTATATAGGTAAAATCTAGTACACCTTCGAATCGTTTCAACGTCGGACTTCCCGAAAGCTCGTTTTGACCAAAAATGATAAAAAGGGTATTTTGGTCATTTTATCCATTTTATCATGGCCCACCCCTTGGTGTCAGTTTGGAGATGTTCTAAATAGTGATATCTATCATCTCCCTGAACGGCATACAAAACGGAGCTACCGTTTAAAGGTTATGGTCAAAACACTCTGCGGGGGCATTTTGGTAATTTACTGATGTGCCTTACTTGTGGCTGACGGTGCCACCGACAGCAAGTGCTCAAACGGTCATATTTATGACCGTTGAGTCACGAATTTGCTCTCTTCTCATATATAACAACTCTAACTCATTCATTTGGGTTGGTTGAAGCTTGAGAGAAGTAAATCATTCATTTCTACATACTTTTAACCCTCTCTCTAGCCATGGAAGGGCTCAAACTTCATTGAAAATCCTTTTGACCCTTTGCCCTTCCTTTGGATCAATCCTAGAGAAGATTGCCTCTCCTCTCTCCACATTTTGAGAGTCTTCTCTACTTTCATGAGAATTTAACTTAGGTGAACCCTTCAACATTCCTAGACTTCTCATTTGATCCCTCTCCGCCCATCAAACAACACCTTGCACACACATTGGTACATTCATGGAGCAAGGAGCAAAAATGAGATGATGGTAGGAGTAATTATAAGTAGCCAACGAACTCGAAAGCTTGATTGGAAAATCCAACCGTCGAGACGTACTTGTAAGCTCAAGGACTCGAAGAATTCATGATCCCCATTGACAAATCTTATGAAGTTGAGTGAGTCTTTGATTTTGTTTTTAATTTTAAAAACATATGTATGCGGTTACTTGGTTCAGCCCTCAAAAACCAAGCTCTTGATTCGAATCGAGGATTCTTGACAAGAGTAGAGGTTTGTGAGTTTCCGAGGAATAAAACTCACAATTTTGAGAGAATGCGTTCTCTCGATCTTAAGGTTTTAGAATTTAGCCTATGTATAAAAATTCTATGTAAAAGGTTTGAGGTGAACCATAAACCCCTTTGATAGTGAACACCAAGTTCCTAGGTAGGAACCTTGGGAGTGGATGTAGGCGCGTTGCTGAACCACTATAAAACGCTTGTCTCGTGTTTGTGAAAATGCTTATATTAGTTTATACTTAGATGAATGTATGCTATGAATGAATACTATGCTAAGTATGTCATACGATGAATGTTTATATTCTAAGAAAATTTCAATTGCATTACAAACTAGAGACTTGCCATAAGAATGGATGTAAGCACATTGCCGATCCGTTAGATGACGTATGTTTTGTGCATGTGTTTATAATTCCGCAATTTACACTTGATTGTTTTGAATGTCATGCTATGCCATAAAATGCCGAATAGGTAAATCGTATATGAATGTGTCATTAAATGACATGATTAAATGAATGATTAAATTTCAAGTGTATTTTCATTAAATGCATCTTAGAGACATAAGTGCCAAATCGAGGCTAGGTGAATGACTTAGAACACATAGTCAAATTATCAATCTAAGTTAAAATTGGATAAATCAAAAGAAATTTTAATTATCCTATTCACCCCCCTCTAGGACTAGATATGGTACGAAGCACGTATTTTCAATTGGTATCAGAGCGGGTTACTCTTAATAGGCTTAACATCCTAGAGTTGATCCCAAGTCTTTGAACCATGTCTAAGTCTGTCAATGGTCATCCTCTAGACCTCCATCCATCCATCAGCTCCGTTATGCATATATGTAAATGAGGATGATGATCTTCATCAATTCCCTTGAGTTGTGATTTTTGATTCTTAGTAGAGGAAGGGTATGAGCCACCCAAACAATTAAAAATCGATATTTGTCATGATATGTGAATACTAAATTCTATACACGTTGGCATTGCCCCAAGTGAACTCAAACATATTGTCACATATCGACCGGCTAAACAAGCTTGGCTTCCTTAGAAACCTACGTTGTCAAAACTTCAAACTTCGAATGTTTACAAATTGTTTTGAGAACATTAGGATGGAATAAAACAATTTTGTCTGAGAACTTTATGTAAAACTTAAAGACTGTTGTATTTCCATGTACTTCCTAAGATAGCTTGTTCCGGAAGGAAGAATTTATATGAAAATTCTTAGGTCCCTTCCTAGGAGGTTTGGTCCTATTGCGACCTCGAATATAGTTCCGAGATGTGAACCATGAGTATTGAAGAACTCATTGGTTTGCTCACCATGGTTAAGTTCCATCTTGAAGTCCTCCCTAAAAGGGGTAGACGGTGGTCCTTGTTAGTACCTCGTTTTGTCAATCCCGAGTTAGTCATATGTTGTCGAGTTTCAATCATTGGTAAACCATGTTCAAGCCACATGGAGACACATCGTCATGAAACAACCTAGCGACAAATCATTCGTGTGTCAAACCCAATCAAAGACATGGACCATCATCGAAATCACTTATACATATAAGTGGAGCTTTAGAACATGCCAGTATTGTACATCACTTTGTGTTCAAAGCTCACCCCAGAATGGCTCGATTTCAAGTGAAATTGAGGCTGTCGGCAGAAGTGGAGGATCCACCGTTAGCAACCGACAGCACAAACTGGAAGTTAGCTTGTCGGTAGCAGAAACTTAACACTGTCGGTCCCATCGACAGAATGGTCATCGGTTCCACCGATGAACAACTTATCGGTCCAACCGTCATCTACCGACAGATCAGAATGGGTAAACCTTTATCGGTGGCAGGAGCTCTAATCTGTCGATCCCACCGATAGAATATTCATCGGTCCCACCGATGAAGATCTTGACGGTTCCACCATTATCCACCGACAAATTAACATGGGATACCTTCTATCGGTGGCAGAAGAACAATCCTGTCGGTCCCACCAATATATTAGGCATCGGTTCCACCGAAGATCACTTTATCGGTCCCACCGCCATCCACCGTCAGAACTAATGAAGGAATTTTCATTCGGTGGCAGAAGCATACTTCTGGCGGTTCCACCGTAAAAGTACTCATCGGTCCCATCGATGAAGCTTGGAGGTTCCACCGTCAGTACTACCGAAAACGTTCAACGGTAAGATTTTCGACCGTTATTTTTGGTCGGTGCCACCGACGGAATTCAGGTGCCACCAACAGAAAGCAGTTGAAATGCAATTTCTATAAATTAGAAGCACTTGGCTTCTTTGCTCTTGATCAACAACTCCTTAACAAAGCTATCCTCTAAATAGGTAAATTTCATGTCATCTCATTCCTTCTCCCATCCTTGAGGAAAATAGTGAGAGTGATCTAGATGTTGAGTTCATGACTTTGATGGGGACAAATTTTGTCCATATGAAGAGAGGTTCACATAATTTCAGTAAAATGAGTTATTCTAATAACGGAAGGCGATCCATTGGTAGACCTCCATATATGTCAAAGGATGATACTGAATGCTATCACTGTGGAGGTATTGGCTAATTTTCCCACAGTTTCTTTCTCGAAGCCTAGAACAATCGATTTCCAAATATCTAGGTTCAACTGAACAACTGGCTACACAAACTATGTGGGTTGACTCAAATGAGTCAGAGGGTGTTGAACAAACATCTTCAAAATTTGAAGAATGTAACACATCAGGATCCATATGGCATCCACCACAGTCTCCATCCTTTTTCTGGATGAAGTTGGGAATGAACAGATATTGGTAAATCAATCTTGTCCTCAAGTAGCCTCTTTTTCTGATGAAGAAGTCGAGAAAGGCATCTGCAATTTCTCTAGATAAATTGGTCACATTAAAATTGAATTCAAGACCATTTGCTCCAGAACCACCCTAATCTCTATTAGTATATCTTCAGTGGTAGAGTAAAAGTTGCATGGGTTAGGATAACTCCCTTACAGAAAGTTGGATCATCTGTAGAATAAGAAAAGTCATCCATGCCCACGAGAGTGTGGTATTCTTCACCTCCTAAAGTGAACAATTTTATGAGGGACTTATTCAAGTTTAAGATCACCAAAGAAAAGTAGGTCCCCCACTTAATACTCACTAAGGAAATTGAAATCTGAACTTTATAGGTAAATCCCTTCTCTTCCTAAAATCAATCCTCCATCCCAAAGAATGTGTTTTAAACTGAAAAGTTAAATCAATGGATAACCAGTACCACGTGATTCACACCCTTCTTAAGGTAAGATATTTCACAAAATGGTATTTGGATAGTGGTGACTCCAAACACAAGACCAGTGCCAAAGTTGATTCAGTCTCTTGGCAAATTTTAATGGAGGTTTTATCACCTTTGGTGATTGTTGTATCGGTAGGATTGTTGGATGATATGGTCAATGGATCAGCAATGCCCAAGGTTGAAATTGTTTTCTGTGTGGATGGTTTGACATATAACTTTCTCAGCACATCTCAAATGTGCGACAGAGAACAATCGGTGAGTTTCAACTGCCAGGTGTGTAAGATCTCAGATATTAATTGAAAATTGATCATGAGAGATCTCTGCACATCCGATGATTGTTATGTTATTGAAGACACCAGAAAGACCACCATTCTATGTGTGAGTAATGTGGCTCAAGTTGACGAGGTCCAGTTATGGTGTCAAATATTGACCATGTTCACTACAAGAACCTGTCTCGACATGTTTCAAAAATATTAGTTAGAGGTTGCCTATGTTAGACAATAAAGTTAGATAAGTCTGTGGAGGAAGTATCATATTGGTAAACAAGTTTGTAGTACCCACAAAAAGATAAAAGTTCTAGCTGTCTCAAATCCTCTAGCATTATTTTACATGGATCTTATGGATCCCATAAGATTTCAAATTCTAAGAGGTTAGAGATATTTTCTTGTAGTAGTTGATGATCACTTCAACTCTGTTGGGTTGCATTCTTAAAGGATAAATTGGATACATTTGATGGATTTGAGAACGTCGTTAAGCTACTTCAAACAGAAATAGAATCCGTTGTTGGACGGATCTGAAGTGATCATGGTAGAGAGTTTGAATAGTCAGCCCACTTAACTCTGTGATAATTACATGTTTTGACAAAAAATTCTCATCTCTATAGGTCCCTTAGCATTATGGTGTTGCTGAGAGGATCAACTCTGTTCTGCATGAAATGGCTCGTTATGCTTCATAGTAAGATTTTTGAGTCAAGGTTGTAAACACTGCCTGATACCTTATCCCTTTGAATATCTTAAAGCAGGGTTGATCAACAACCGAAGAACTATGGAATAATTTTCCTTCCAGTGTCAAGTTTTTCAAGGTCTTTAACAATAAATGTTATACTCTTTAAAGACCATGAAAACCTGAGAAATATTGACTTGAGAAATGACAAGACTATATGTTGATATATTCATAGTGGTCTTTATTGAATCTCCAATCAGAGAAGTTGCTCCATTCAATAGTCAATAGATGTTGTGGTTGACGATCAACCAATGAAGGACATATGTTCTACTGATTCGACGATAAATGATGAGAAGATATTTCCGATCTCTTTCCTGTCGTCATCCCCATCTCTCGTGCCAAAATCTCATAGTTATTTGAGACATTCACTCTTGAGTCCAAAAACTCACAAGTTGATCCAAATTGGTAAATTTGAGTGAGTAGTGTGTGTTATTCTTCCAAACTTATGTTCTATTGTTCGAACGAGTTCTTTTAAGAAAATTTGGGATCATAGATCCATATTTGTTCTAAAATAGACTCATTCAATGATTGAAAAGATTTTTTTTCTCCCTAACATTAAACTTGGTTTGAGTTCGAGACTCTCGAGTATGTGTACTTTTATTGGTATATCTGAGGTTCAAACCTCATTTCTGTGAATTTCTTTTTTTAGAAATTTTCACATTGTTGGAGTCAGTGTAGCCACATTATCCAGAAATCCATCTTATTTCAAGAACATGTTGTTGTTTATTGGTAAATTTGGATACATGTATCCTCATATTGTTCTTAAAATGAGACTATTTAAGGATGATGGAGCCTCATTGCTTCCCGTCAACCATTACCCAAGTGAACATACATATGATGGACAATTTTTTACTATCAATTTTTACATCAACCTTGTAAATCTTGAGTGAAAATCACTTTCGTGTGTCTACTAGTATATTTGAGGATTTCAAGCCTCCTTGTTCCGCGTCAAACATTGATTGGATGCTTGTGTGCACCACGGAACTCCGTTGGTCCACCAAATTTGAGCCAAAAATGGCAAATATATTTTGTTCCACTCTTGGGCTCTCAAACTTAATTCTCTTACAATATTCCTCATATTTTAATTATTTGGTGAGCATAATAATCAAATGTGGTCACGTGGCACAATTCATGCATTTAACTGCCTCGTGTGAGTATTCAAATTGGTAATTCTTTAAAACTGCTCACACGTTTATTATGCTACAACTCCTATACTTTTATTTGCGTACTTTATTATCTTTCTAGCATATTATGCCAATATTTCAATAGTTAAATCATTTTGGCATTTATTTTGCATACAGTTGTCCCTTAATAGTAACATCATTTACAACTGTCATGTATGCATTCGATTGCTCATTTGCATATCTTCTATTATTTTGCACATGTTGGCATGTTACGACCATGAGTCATTGAGTAATATTTTTATGTGTCGTTTATCATGCCATGCCAATGCTTAATAGTAAAACATTTTGTGTGCATTGGATCGATTATTGGCATATCATTTAAATTATGCACGCTTATATGCATGGTCTGACACTGCTTTATTTAGTTATATTTTCTTTGTGCCAATCAACATGCCATGCCTATGCCTCATAGTTATATTTTTATTTGGCATGTCCTTGTTTGCTTCCATCATGCATTTCGCTCTGATAGTCATATTAATTGCGTGCATGTGTACTATTCCCTTGTGTTTATTGCTATATAATCTGTATCGACAATGGGTTGATTACGCCCTTTGTCAAATACTGACAAAAAGGGGGAGAATGTACTTTCCACCCTTGTGTCCTGTCTCAATTGAATTTTATAGGTAAACCATTCAGGGGGAGCAGTACCAAAGGGGGAGCGAAACAATTAGAATCTTAGGTTTTTAATTTTAAACACTTTTGTAAGATTCTAATCTGACGTAAGTTGTGTTGGTCATTCCGGGAATGTTTCCCAGCCGTTTTGGTCTATTAGGATTTTGTCTCGTAATTGACAAAGGGGGAGATTGTAAGTTCCATATTTTGTCAATCCCGAGACACATGTTGAGTGTCGGATCGATTTACTATTGAAGACATATGAAGACTTCGTTAAAGCTGCTCAACCGTACATGCCTTGACAAAAAGCTTCCATGTGTATGCACAAAGCCTAAGAGGTAATGAGACTACCTAATACCATTTTCCAACACTTAGATGATTGATAGGTCGACCCATAGTAACTAGGAAAACTCTTTCCTCGACCCGTTCGCTCATCGGACCTTTCGGGAATCGAATATGGACATAGAGGGGACATTAAAGATTTGACCACTCTAAAATCATTTTCTGTCTTTGTTGTTTTATAGGTGTCATTATATAGGTAAAATCTAGTACACCTTCGAATCGTTTCGACGTCGGACTTCCCGAAAGCTCGTTTTGACCAAAAATGATAAAAAGGGTATTTTGGTCATTTTATCCATTTTATCATGGTTCACCCCTTGGTGGAAGTTTTGGGATGTTCTAAATATTGATATCTATCAGCTCCCCTAACGGCATACAAAACGGAGCTACCGTTTGAAAGTTATGGTCAAAACACTTTGCAGGGGCATTTTGGTAATTTACTGATGTGCCTTACTTGTGGCTGACGGTGCCACCGACAGCAAGTGCTCAAACGGTCATATTTATGACCGTTGAGTCACGAATTTGCTCTCTTCTCATATATAACAACTCTAACTCATTCATTTGGATTGGTTGAAGCTTGAGAGAAGTAAATCTTTCATTTCTACATACTTTTAACCCTCTCTCTAGCCATGGAAGGGTTCAAACTTCATTGAAAATCCTTTTGACCCTTTGCCCTTCCTTTGGATCAATCCTAGAGAAGATTGCCTCTCCTCTCTCCACATTTTGAGAGTCTTCTCTACTTTCATGATAATTTAACTTAGGTGAACCCTTCAACATTCCTAGACTTCTCATTTGATCCCTCTCCGCCCATCAAACATCACCTTGCACACACATTGGTACATTCATGGAGCAAGGAGCAAAAAGGAGATGATGGTAGGAGTAATTACAAGTAGCCAACGAACTCGAAAGCTTGATTGGAAGATCCAACCGTCGAGACGTACTTGTAAGCTCAAGGACTCGAAGAACTCAAGATCTCCATTGACAAATCTTATGAAGTTGAGTGAGTCTTTGATTTTATTTTTAATTTTAAAAACATATGTATGTGGTTACTTGGTTCAGCCCTCAAAAACCAAGATCTTGATTCGAATCGAGGATTCTTGAAAAGAGTAGAGGTTTGTGAGTTTCCGAGGAACAAAACTCACAATTTTGAGAGAATGCGTTCTCTCGATCTTAAGGTTTTAGAATTTAGCCTATGTATAAAAATTCTATGTAAAAGGTTTGAGGTGAACCATAAACCCCTTTGATAGTGAACACCAAGTTCCTAGGTAGGAACCTTGGGAGTGGATGTAGGCACGTTGCCGAACCACTATAAAACGCTTGTCTCGTGTTTGTGAAAATGCTTCTATTAGTTTATACTTAGATGAATGTATGCTATGAATGAATACTATGCTAAGTATGTCATACGATGAATGTTTATATTCTAAGAAAATTTCAATTGCATTACAAACTAGAGACTTGCCATAAGAATGGATGTAAGCACATTGCCGATCCGTTAGATGACGTATGTTTTGTGCATGTGTTTATAATTCCGTAATTTACACTTGAATGTTTTGAATGTCATGCGATGCCATAAAATGCCGAATAGGTAAATCGTATATGAATGTGTCATTGAATGACATGATTAAATGAATGATTAAATTTCAAGTGTATTTTCATTAAATGCATCTTAGAGACATAAGTGCCAAATCGAGGCTAAGTGAATGACTTAGAACACATAGTCAAATGATCAATCTAAGTTAAAATTGGATAAATCGAAAGAAATTTTAATTATCCTATTCACCCCCTTCTAGGACTAGACATGGTACGAAGCACGTATTTTCAGATTACGCTTAGGTATTGTTTCCGATCAAGAAGTGCAGTTGGTGCAACTCAAATTAGCTTTGCTTAATGAGTTCGATGAGACCTATGGTCAAGTCTAGCCAATTTGAATTAATTTTGTGGTTGTGAATTCAATTTTCTAAAAGGGTAAGATATCAGTCATGAAATGCAATTCTTATCTTATGGTGCCATTCTCATAAGAGTGCCCTTATTACTATATGTAAATCAAAGTATACAGATTAATCATTCAAAATCAACACAGAAACTCACTAATAAGAGGTGCGTGAGTGGTGCGAAAATTGCCTCTCGTTCTAGATGGGGGATGATGAATCTGAGTCGACCCACTGTAGTCCTTCCCTATAACGATTACAATCCAAGCCTTCTTGGATAATTAAAAAAAATTACAAGGAATCCTATACAAGAGTTTCTAAAATAGAAAAATAAACCTAGCTAAAGATTAAAGGAAATTAAAATAAATATATATATATATCCTTACAAGGAGCAAAAAGGAAATGTTAGTAGAAATGATAGTAAACGGATTCAAAAATTGATTCTGACTTATAAAAATCTTGTTGACTTTTTCACATTTGAAAGAAAATTTCGTTCTGTCCCAAATCGATATACTATAACAATTAATTGGAGATCGGAGCAGAAAGTTACGGTCAGTTTAAGTTCTGTTGTCTTCTTGGCAAAGAAGCCGATTTTGTTTCGAATTCCTCTTAGGTTCTTTCGAATTGAAAATAAATCTAACCGCCATCCCCAGCAGTGGTATCAATTTGATCGATGCTATATAGATTGCAGAAATGTAGATTAAACAAATATTAGAAAAAAAATTGGGTAAGTAGGATTCGTTCCGTAGAATTTTAAAACAGATTAGAAAATTGCAGCTAAGAAATGAAATAAAATGGAAATGAGAGCAAGAATAGAGATTGATAATAATGTAAAAGAGACTTAGAGAGATCAAATTAACTTTTGCAAGTCATCCTATTGTTGAATAATTCTCATTTTTAACTCAATCCACGTAACAAATCGTTGTTCGTAGAATGGAAGATAAATCGATTAATCACTTGAAGGTAACTAGAAAAATAGCAATTATGAATCCTAAACTTAGAGGAGATTATCCAACTTATATTTCAAATTCATTACAAAGTAAGATTAAGCTTGAACTCATCTAAGCAATAATAATCAAAGTTAAAATTGAAAATATAAATTGGATGATCTCATCTTAAGAGACTTCATAAGAACACAATAAAGCAGAACTAATAGAATTGAAACAACAATATTAAGATAAACTCGCTCTGGCATCATCAACCTCTCTAAGGAGAGTCTAGCTCGTGAGGAACAAATTACTACAGTAGTAAAATAAGAAAAATAAGGTAGAGAAGAGTCTATTTTGCAATTCGATTCCTTCTTGATGATCCTCTAATGGAGTTACAAAGAAATTTAAAAAACAAAGATAAAAAAAATACTCTTGAGATATCATATCTACAATAATTCTTTTTCTCAAAGGAAAAAATAAGAAAAAATACAAAGAAATTAGGAGCAAGAAAATGAATAAGAGAGACCCTTTCTCTAGAGATTGAGGTTTTATTTATAAAGAAAAATGTATGTAGAAGAGTCCAAAAGTAGTCTCCACTTTTCTTTGCAAAAGAGGACAAAAGAGGAGACATGAGTTAAGGATTAGGACATTCCAAAGTGGGCTCAAATGCTTTTACCTTGAGATTTAGACTCCAAAATGCTGATTTTCTGCACAAGAAGCACACATAATCAAATTTATGAAATTATTTATATATAATTAAGCTTGATTTTCATCTAATAACATGCTACATGATGTTTCGAGACTTATCATGATTATTACCTTAATACGGAGAAATAGGGACAAAAATATAATTTAGTGTTTTGAGAAAGTCATAAACGCACGCATATAAGGATTATGGTTATTATATGACCAGGTCTGCCTTGCTTGGTAGACTTGGTCTCATTAATTGCTGCGTTACCCTTCTCGCCAGATTAGGGAGATATCTACTTTGACCTATCTTTCTGAAGGGTAGCACCTGTATGCTGATCTGCACATGGTACCATTTAATCGGTTTGGACACATGTACGGTTTAAATAATTGTGCTATTATTTACCTCTGCAATTATCTCCTCTTGAGAAGGCATGAAGTATCTCCATCTTCTCGAGACATGTACCTGATTTCTCATTGGCTGCCTTGCTTCTCTATTATTACTTCTACTCTTCACGAATTGACGCATTTAATGTAACATCATTTCAAATCATCACTGACGGCTAAGATGGATCACTTTTCATCTATGTCCATCCACATGCCCCATTATTATCTACACTACTCCCAAATTACGACGTTTAAGTTGGACTTAGACTCTCCTCTCAAACGTATATACTCATTTATTCTCTCTTATAAATATGAGACTTAGTGTTCATTCTCCTTCTTACAGTGCTACAACTCTGTAATTCCATCTCTCCGCATTCTGTGAAAAATTCTCCATCTCTTTCTTTCTGCTTCACTGTTACCCTTACCTCTCTTAGACTAAGGTAATCTTCTTTTCTTTATCTTTTCTTTTCTACACACTTACTTTCTCAATGGCTGCTAACAAAACCCAACTTTAAAGGAGGCTCTACATTCCTGCCTCTATGTCTCTTTGGGTCAGTGATGACCCCAATAACCCTGATGATTGCCGTCAAAGAGAAAACTTAGTCTACGCCGACCAAATTAAGGTTAGCCTTACTTTTCGCCTCTCTCCCTTCCTTAGAGAGGTGTTGAGTAAGAAAAATCAAGCCCCAGGCCAAATGTCTGGGAACTTGTACCTCCTGGTGGAGATTTTGGATAAGATGGGCATAACCCCCAATAACTTCTTCTCCAAATGCAATCTGACAGCCATCCCCTAACGCCTGGGGTACTATTCACTGTCCTCCAGGAGCGTAGCAGTGACATTGGCTTCTTATCTCCCCAGTGCTGATAGAGGGTGGTACAAGGACATCCTATTTATTTTTGGGAATTGGGAGTTCACCCCTAGCGTTCCTCATGAGGGATTTAGGGCTCCTCAAACCTTCCAGGGTTAGATTGACTTTAGATTTTTTATTGTGTCTTAATCTACTGTTCTGTCTGCTTCTAACTTTTGTTGTTTTTCTTCATAGATTTCTCTGTCATTTTCACTACTGAGACCAGGAAAGACCAATGTAGAGTATCCAAAGACTGAAGGCTAGTAGTAGTAGACCTCCAAACCAGAGCTATTGAGGGGGTGGCGGTGGAAGACTTCCTTTCTGTTTTGCCTCAGCCACCTGCACGATGAGTCTTATTTGATCTAGTTGAGTTGATATTAGAAGACTTTGATCCTTCCCCCCTTGCCTCTGCTCTCCTTCAGCCTCTTGCATGATGGGTCGTATCTGATCAGGTTTCTTTTAGTCAGGCCGAAGAGATCTTGGAAGATCTTAATCCTTCATCGGCTTCTATTTCCAATCTTCCATCATCTCTAGTTCTAAGAGGGTCTTCGATGCCATGAATAACGACCTCTCGGAGTTCCCTTTCTCCTGTTCCCCTGCCATTAGGGCTACTCCTCCCACTAACCCAGCCAAGGAATAGAAGCAGAAGAGTCTGGCCTCTCGAGGCTCCACCCTCTCTAGAAAAACTGGCCAACTAGTTTTGTGCGTAGGGAACAAATCACTCAGGCTTCTGCTTCTGTTTCTACTACGTCTGCAACTGTTGTTACTGTTGTAGTTGTTACTATCCCTACTAGACTTCCTAAAGAGATTTAGGCTCAGGTAGGATAGAGTTTTGATGCCACCAGGGAGCACAGTCCTATTCCTGACCTACAACCACGTAAAAGGCGCAGGCTGGTCAGGAAAGTTTTGAGGGATCCTTCCCCTCCAGAGGAAGAGGGTGTCAATCACGTTAAGACACCTCTAGAGGAAGCTGCATTCTCTTAGAGGAGTCGAAAGGCCCTCCTCTAGGGCAGAAATGAGTTCAATGATTTTTGGCCTCCCTTCAATCACGTTCATAATAAAAGTTGTGGGGTGAGGAACCCTATCATTGCTGCCTCTCTACTCTCCCATTCCATTTCTCCCAGGGATTGGGATGTTACGAACTAGGCTAATGCTGACTTAGGCTTTGGTTGATTTGTTCATGGCTTCTATCAGGTAACTCTCTGCTATTCCTATTTTGTTATTTATTTTGCATGATTTACTCATTTAACTACTTTACTATTCTTTGCAGGCCAATGTCTATGGAACCTTAACCTTCCTAAAATGGTGTGTGGCTGAGGACTAGGTAGTTGTCCTAATTAGGGAGCATGAAAAAAAATAACTTTGTTCCAGGCTGAGCGGGCCTCTTCTAGCCAATTTTTCAAGGAGGCTAAAGAGGAGATGTAGGCAAATTTTGCCCAATTTTCCAAAGCAAACTTAACTTTGGAAATTAGTAATAAAAAGTTGACAGATCTCGAGGATGTTCTTCAACTGTAATTGACCTGCTATAAAGAGAGAGTACAAAGGAGAGACATAGAGCTAGTGAATCTCCAAAAGAAAGTACAATAGGAAAAGCATGAGCTAGACTCTTTTAAAACTGGTATTGAATCAGCTAAGGCAGCTCAGGCCAAAGAAGATAAGGCTGATATTAAGATATTGTTGGGGTAATTATAAGCCCAATACTCTCGATTGGTAGAGGAAGCTTTTACTAAGGCTTACCGCAAAGGGTTTGAGGCTGTTCGACTTCAATACAAGGAGAAGGAGGACAATATGGATGAAGGTTATCTTATTTTTCATGTCAGGAATATGTCTTGGACTGGGCATTTTGGGAAAGTCCCACCCTTCCAACTAGATGGGGATGGGAACCCTGTTGCTGTCTTGGAACGAGTCCCTAGTGAAATTATGGAGGCTGGGCTTACCGTTGAAATGGACATAGCCAGGGCAACTGATTATTTTGCTTAGGCCAGTGATCTGTCCACTGATTTGTCTCCTGTCCCTATTATTGATGTTGATCAAGACGAGGTTGTCAATCCTCTAGATATAGCTGCTAAAGTCGACCCTCCAAACCCTGCTACTCAGACTTCACCTTCCGTCAACCAGCCCTCTACCACTGAGTGAAAATCTACTTCTTCGTTTCATCTGTATTTTGCTTTTGTTGCTATTTTTGTACTGTCCCCTTTTTGGGATTTCTCTTGTACTTTCTCTTACCATTAATGAGAAAATTTTGTTTTCCCACCATTTCTATTTTATACAAGATTTCTCCTCTTCAAACTACTTATGTTGCATACACAATTTGCTTATCTATTTTTTTAACTTAGCGTAAGTTTCAATATTACGCTTGACGTAAAGATTCTAGTAGATCTGTTCCTTTACATTGCTTGCCTTACTTAAGATAACTTACTTAAGCCAATTGCTAATCTACTTCCAATGTAAACTTTGTTTGTATTGTTTGCGCTGAACATTCCATTGCTAAACTGCTTGAACTGCTCGTATTTACTACCTTTTCCCCTCAGGTTCTACCTTATGTAAATTATACTTAGGTGGAACCTTTTAGTAGATGATTACATTAAGCTTTGGGGAGCTACTTTTGAATTATTGTCCTTGAAGAAAGCTCTAACTCAACTTTTATTTCTTGACCCCTAAAACAGCTAATCTTCAGCATTTTTATCATTATAAGGCAAATAATAGTCTTTTCAACAACTTTTGTCTTACCCATAAGTAGATGTCTTCGAGGATCTATTTTTCCGTTATACAAATCTCATTGCTATACTACTCAAGATAGCGTATGGTCGACCAGTTCTTCATTCTACTAGTTGAAGTAGTGTTGAGTTGTGTGGACTAGACTCTGTAATGAGCTCAACTTAGTACTAACTTACTCGTGCCAGAGTAGGGAGATCTTTGCTTTGACCTGTCTTGTTTAAGGGTAGTGCACATATGATGATCTGCGCATGGTACCATTTAATCGACTTGGACACGTTTATGATTTAGATAATTGCACAGTTATTTCCCTCTACACTAGTTATTAACAATTGAGTAATCTAAGGAAGGATTCATGCCTTTAGCTCTTTATTAATGGTGATTCTCAATGAATTATCTTCAGATCATATGCATAGGCTTACCAATTGGAATGAGATAATTGAAGTAGATTGGGGTAGTGAACTTAAATTCTATTGTTCTTGGTGGATTCAACTTCTATAATGATTTATTTTCCCAAATTAATTTCTATTTTGGTAGTTGGTAACACAAACATCTTCAAAATTGTTTTAAATTCTTTTAAAATTTGAACTTCAATTGCTTTCAATTTTAAGAGTATTCCCCATTGTCCTGGTGGATTCAACCTTTACTTGCCAATCTTTTAAGATTTGTTTTATTTATTCTCCATCTACACGCTCCATACACAGCGAACAACTGACACAGTTAGCTTATAGTTTTTCTAAATGAATCATGGAATCTTGCAATGATCATATCAAAATGGGTTTTTCTAAGCTACTTGTGATATGAACTAAATTTCCATCCATTTTATTGAGAATCCCAAAAAATATCGTCCCCTCTAATTCATTTATTTGGTGAACATCCCCATTGTTGATGCAAGTTTTTTGGGATGTGAAACACTTTCCTTACAAACACAGTAAGATTTGGAGCCTTAATAAGCATCAATTTGCATAAATGGACTACCACATAAAAAATCCAACACTACAACCTGTAAGTTTCAATGAAAAACTTAGATAAAAAAATTCAAAAAATAATTTCTTTAGAACTAGATCAAGGTTTTTAAAAATAGACGGCTACTGAACTTCCAAATCATTACTCTCAAATTTAAAATGAAAGCCAACGCTACAAAATAACTTTTTTTTAAGTTTTATTTTTTCAAAATTCATAGAATTTCATCCTCTACAACCTTGAAGCATCAGGTCATATTTTTAGATGCCAAGAGGTGAACTCATAGACCCTTAGTAAATTTCACAAATCCACCTTGAGATACGTGAAATACGATTGCAAAATGATTTTATTGATTTGACTGAAATGAAGATACAAATCTTAGTTTTTTCCTTTAATTAATAGTCAAATAGAAAAATAGTAGTGACAGGTATGTAGCTTTATTCTCTTTGGGCTTCACGTGTGACAGATTGCTTTAACATTGGCTTTGTTTGTACTTGATATTCTGTAGAGGCTTTTGTAGATTTTTCTTCTCTCCAAACTTCACACTTTATTGACTTAGAAGGAATTTTTGACTTCTTCAAAGTGACATTTGAGCTTGATTTTCTATTGAGGTTTATGTAGATTTTCTTCTCTCCAGACTTCGTGTTTTATCCATTGAGAAGGATTTCTTAGCTTTTAGAGAAGGTATTTTGAGTTTGATCTTTTGTAGAGGTTTATGTCTGTTTTCTAATCTCGAGACTTCGTGTTTTATTTGTTGAGAATGATTTTTGACTTCTGAAGAATGACTTTTGAGCTTGATCTTCTCTTGAATCAAAATTCATGTCTCTCTTGTAGAGTTTTGCTTCGCTTCTTAAGAAGTGCTTGAGAACTTCTTCTTTAAAGGGAGAGTTTTTTCTTCTCTAGAGGGAGAGCTTTTGTTTTCTGAGAGAAAGTGATCCCAGTCCCCTCCAAATGAGGGAGGCTTTGGTATTTATAAACTTAGGATAGTTTAACTTTTCAATTATGCCCTGACTTAGAGAGCTTTAATTGATTTATCTAAATGTCAAATTTGTTATCCGATTTTAAGGATTCTATGAATTGTTCTTGGGTCAAACACATTTATTTGTGTATAAGACCCAATATTCAATGTAAATCACTTGTATTTGGTTAGATCATAGACATTATCTGTGAAAACCCAAACCCAAACCATATGCAGCCTATCCTAATTAACGAGCCCTAATTCATACTTGTGAGCCTAATTTTGATTTGAGGGGCTTTCGTTATTTTAGAACGCGATAGGGACTCATTTAAATTTCGATGCCTACAAGGGTGAAATCTTTACTTAGTAAGGTTAAGGGGACTCTTTTGAGATTAGTATTTGGTGGAGGCCTCATTGTGAGCTTGATGTGACCTGCTATAATTAAAGAGTTTATAGGAAATGGAGAGTGGGAATTCTCTTTCTTAGTGGCATACAATAGAGCCAACCAAAAATAAATATGGATAGTCTTTTAAGAGCTAAAGACTTTAAACCTTTTGAAATCAAAGGGTCCCTCAGAATTGACCTCAAGTTAACAGATAAATATAGATCCTAGTTCTCAGCAATAAAACCAATTGTTATAGTAAGGGTGATTTAGGTATAACACATGTTTTTCAAATTGATGCCAAACTCCCTTGACCTCGGTCTTTTTCTATTGATTAACCATAAAGTAATCTAAATGCCTTCATCCTAAATGAACCAATCATCAAGCTGTCCAACCTCTATGTTAATTAACTTCATCTTCAAACCATCTTTTACAACCTTACTTTAATCCCTTACTAGAAGACTCTTGATTGCCCATCCTCAACATTCTATCATGGACTGCTTCAAAAATCCTTTCTTATTCTTAAGGTTTGAGGTTAAATTACATAGAATCTTAAAAGTCAAGAGGATGGAAAAAAATTTGTTTTTATTTTTTTAACTTAATTTAAAATGTTGGGTGAAATTTTTTTAAGTTAAGATAAGGGAGGGTATTTAGGTAAATAGAAATATATTAAAAAAACAAGGAAAATCTCAAATCCACTTTCCTTCCTTTTTGCTCACTTTTGAATTCAAATGTGGGGAATCTCTTGGTATGGTAGGTTTTTTACTTTTTGGAGGCCTTTTATTCGGACTGTTGATTATGATTGTTAGATTCGATTTGATTTTTTACAATCTAATTAAGACTGTCACTGGGTAGGTCTGATCTGGGCTTGGTTGATCCCTAATGCAGCCCTAATCTAAACTCTACATTAAGTCTGCCCTGCACCCCTATCGGAGCTAAGTTGGCTATATGGCTTGGTTGTAGTCATTCCATTTTCTATTAATCAAAATAAGATTCCAATATCTATCCTACAATTAGAACAAGCGAAAAAGCATCTATGCTTCTTGACATGAAAGTGGATACCCTACAAGAAAGGAAATTTAAAAAATTAAAATGAGGCTGGTTTATGTAAAAATGTTTCATATTCTTCTAAGCTAAGTATAATGTGATTCTACCATTGAGGTTACCTTATTCAAATGGTTCAACCATTAAAATTTTGTCCAACATTGTTGTCTACACAAAGAAAGCCACGTCTGTGAGAACTTTGTAAGAAAGGCTAGAAATGATGTGAGATCAATTTTTCCTCTCTTTTTTCTTCTTTTTTTCCCTTGTAAGTGATAAGTAACATATGTTGCAGTACTTCATTACTATCATCAGAATATCAGAGTATGCATTCATCCATGAACTTCAAATAATAAGACAAGTAGAAAGAAAAACAAAACATACTAATTCGTCTCCAACAGCAGGCTCGACTCTTCGTCCACCATAGCAATCGTCTCCAACAGCTCTGCCAGTAGTGATGGGCAACAATAAGAGTGCCAAAAAGAAAGGAAACATTTGAATTGGAGTTTTAAAAACTAAACATTTTATAAAAAACTTCAACAGGATCACTTACTCATGATGGACGCTATAGACATGCTTGTACAACCATTTTGAATGTAAAGCCTCTTTCTTCACCATACTGGATGGTCTATTAGGTTGGAAAGTTTTCTGGTTCTATTTCAAAATTTTCATCGTCGGATCGATCTTGCCAAATTTCACATACCCTCTAAGTGTTGAATCCTTGTCTGTATCTCCCGACAGCATTGCTGATTTTGAATTACCTTGCCAATTTGATCTTGTGGCTCATTCCAGCCATCTCAGCAATTCCACCAGCATTGTCACTTACAGGACCATAGGCATCAATTGCAAACCTGCCCCATAGAGGCATGGGTCCCAACAATGGTAGATGATCTTCTTAGCCAATTGACAAGCGACATCGGGGATAATAAAAGTAACTCTGAAGAGAATGACCACCTGTAAGCATTGCTGGTGTAATACTCAGTAGTTCCAAAGTTGAAGAGAGTAAAATTTTAGTATTACACAACATAAATGTCCTATACTGTCTAAATGACTGCATCCCCTTGAATGCAGTCCACACTATTATTGTAAAGCGTGTGAGCAAAACCACAACATGTTTAGCCAGAGCTACCAATAGAAGCAAGAAAATAGCCCCTATCCAAGCAAGCCAGGCAATAGACCCTTGAAAGTAAGAATCATGTAACTATGTCTTCCTGCCTCACGACAGATCCTAGCAATCGACCCCTTCTCCCCCAACACATACACACACACTCACTCACTCACTCACGGGTGACACAAATCATAACAATGTTGATATGGATAACCTATCTGTACAACATGAAACCGATTAAGTGAAGATTAGAAACAGCTCTGTTGGCATATTATCCATATTGGCTGATTCTTATTTCCACGTTATTGTCAGATTTAAATATTCAATAATTGAGTTGAGAATTGAGATTCAGACCTAAAGATATAATTCAAATAAGTTCAAAATTCTAAACAAACATGAGAAGAAAGACTAAAATGCCTAAATTTCAAAGAAGATCAAAAATTGAAACATTAAAACTTAACCCTAGCAATATTGTTTATTTATTGAACATCAAGAGAAGATTTTTTCTCGATTTCAAAGAAGGTTGTTGTTCATCTATAGAAGATCAAGAAACAACTTCACGATTCCCTTGAGTAAAAGTAGTTTAACATGCTCAAATTACACAGTCGAGGAAAACAGGGATGGAATTACATCATTTGGAAACAAACTAATAAAAAAATTTAGGGATTTTTAGGGTTTTTGAGAGAGATGGACTTACAGATGAGATCTGAAGTGATTTGATCGATGGCACTGACGATTGAGCTTCAATTCGTAGGGTTTTTTACTTGAGCTCTAATTTCTTCTTCGATTTGAGTTCTAAGACATTAAAAATCCATCGACGAAGTGACAGGAGCTCGTTCGGTGCTCTCGATGGATCCGAAATTGATTGCATACAAATCAATTCGTAGTGAGAGATCCTTCGGTGCTCTCGATCGCTCGGTGTTCTCAAATGCTTGGTTTGATCGAACCAAATCAAGAGGGAAGGTTATCTGTGAGAGAGAATGAGATTCGTCTACAACTTTCTTCGATCTGTTTTGCTCTAAAATGGTTGAGAGAAGGAAGTCTGTTGAGACGTTAATTTTTATTTATTTTTTCGTTAAAAGAAACAATTCGGTGGTTCGATGGGCCGAGGCTGTCGAAATTTGTTCTTGGGCTTAATTGGGCCTATAAAAAAAAACGTTGGTCTTGGGCCGCTGAGTTTACCGCTATAATAATAGCGAATTTTAACTATTTTGACGTAGTGATAAGAAGCATAACTTTCACGTCAAGAAGCATAGATGCTTTTTCATGGAGTGACCTCAGGCTGGAATTTCATATCGCACTTCTTGCATGAAAGTGGATAGGAAACATAGAACAAATGAAAAAGCATCTATGCTTCCTATTCACTTTAACGTCAAGAAATGTGATATGAGATTCCAGCCTGAGATCACTTTAGCATTATTCTATTTTTTATAATATATTTTACTTATCTATTTTATTATAAAATTATAATTTATCTGTACATTATATAAACATATAATTATTACACCTAGTAACGCAGGCCAAACCGAGTTGGGCATTGTTTGGCCCTAGCCTCGCTGTGATTTATCCAATCAATTAAGACATTTTGAGCCCTACCCTACCTTGGTGGGCTCGCTCTACACTGCGTGAAAACTGAAAAATTCGAGGGGCTAAGGCCACAAATATTAGAAATCAAATTTCAACAGTCCAGGGCGATTGGAATTCTTGATGTTGTACAATGAAAAATTCAACGCCAATTCGACCCCTTGGTCCGACAAAGTTTATGACATTCAACAACCTTGGATTGTGAATATGGGTTTCATTTTCAGGTTATGCTGACACTTCTTTTTTGGACGTGTTGGGTTGGATTAGTGGGCCAAAGGGCTCAATTGATACCCTTAAATCTTAATTCCCACACAACACTCCCCCGCTTCTCCTCTTCATCTCCATACCGAACTTTTATGTTATTTTCTTTTTGTGTTTTTAGGCACCTTAAGCTTAATATAACACATGTACTTATTTTTTTTTTTATTTTTTTATGGCTTCAGGAGAATAATGGTTAAGGGCTTTGAACCTAAAACACATTTCGAGGAAAAAATGTGTATTTTTTTATTTCTCTAAGAAATAACTTTCCATATCATCTAGGCACATATTGAGGGCATCCCCAATTTACAAAACTACCCATTAGGTTTCACTTGATTGGTCATCTAGATTTTGTGATATCCTGGATTGACTTTTTTGTAAACCAAAAAACTCTCAATTAGTTTATCTATGCATCCATTTTTGTTCAATATATTTTTTAATTAAATATCCTCCAAATCCCAAAAGCAATATATATTTGATGTTATCGAGACTACTCCACTTGATTGGATTTCAATGTGAGTCAGTACTAAAACTTATTTGAATAAACTAGTTGAGTTATACTAGGTCATGTTAGAACTCAATTGAGTTATCTAGTTATATTTAGGCCCTATATTTAGATACAAAGTACAAAGTAACAGAGAGAAGAAAGTAATGTACAAAAGTAGAAAGTAATTTCATTTTCCCTTTTAAAAAGTAAGTTTTCTAAATGAATTCAAATAATTTTTAAAATTTTCAACTTTAATTTTTTTTACTATTTGTAGAGGTGTTGATAGACTCTGTCTTACTGATCCAAACTTCCTCTTTCCTCATCCTTGTAAGCATTGGTATGGTACCTACTAAGAATTCTCTAACGCTCAAGTTAGAGTTGTAGAAGAATAACAAGAATAATCGATAGAACTTTGTTCTTCTTCAATCGGCCAAAAGATCTTTTAGCATCTGTCAATTCCTTTATTTATAGATCCTTGCTTCGAATCAGGGTTTCCCCCTCTAATGAGATGTGATTCTAGAGAATTCGCTAATTACAAAGATCCTAAATGGAATTGGGACATTTGAGATTGGATCCATGATTCTAGGGAGATCTCCTCCGAGATCTACACACTTAACACGAGTAAGTCAAAATTGTACAACTTCCCAGAATAGGCCCGTCCTACTAGCTAGGCCAGGTCTATTCTAAGGCTACTCTGCCCTACCAGGCAGTTATACGCCTCAATCATGGTCTGTTATATTGCTGGATAGTGCTGGAAAGTGCTAACTCACACATAGTACCACTTAATTGACGTGGACACGTGTATGGTTTGGCTAACCATGCAATTATTACCCTCCACAATTTACCCCTCTCGAGAAGTTGTGAAGTCTCGCTATCTCCTCGAGACTTGTACTCTTCCTTCGATTGGCTACGACGATCTTCTATCATTACGTCCACTACTAATGAATCAACACAGTTAATGCGGTGCCATTTTTAAAACTTCTTTGATGACTAAGACAAATCATTTCTTATTTGTAACCGTCCACATGTCCCACTAATGTCTCCACTAAGCCCAAAGAATGTGACTGTTAGGCTGGATAGGGTTGTCCTCCCTGGTGTATGTCTTTCTTTATGTTTTTCTATAAATAAAAGGCTTGCACCCTCTTTTCTTCTTATTGTGCTTTTGCCTCTGCAACTTCATCTCTCTGTGCTTCCAAAGTTTTTTTAAGTCTTTCAACTATTTTTGCCTCTCTCATTTTAAGGTAATCTTTAATATCTTCTTTATTTTTACTTATCTACAATTTTTATTTCTTAATGGCCATCAACATAGCCCAATTTCGTACAGAGTTTTATATACCCGTCTCTGTGTCTATCAGGATTTGCGAAAACCCTAGTAACCCTGACGAATGTCATTTTGGGGAAATTTTGGTTTGCACTGGCCTGAGTTTTCCTTTCTCTCTTTTCCTTAGGGAAGTGTTAAGTAAAATAAACTAGGCTCCAGGTTAATGTCAGGCAATTTTTATTGCTTGGTGGAGACAATAGAAAACATGGGGATATCCCCCAATAACTTCCTCTGCAAATACGATTTGAAAGTCATTTCCCAACGCAATGGGTATTACTCGTTGTCCTCAAAGAGTGCAACCATTGCACTGGTTTTGTCTCCTCCTAGTATTAATAAAGGGTGGAACAAGGACCCCTTAATTCTCTCTATGAATTGGGAGTTTGCCCCTGGTGTCTCTCATGAGGGATCAGGGTCCCTCAAATCTTTCAGGGTAAGTTCTGTTTTAAGCTTTTAACAGTATTTGCCTTGTCTTTTATTACACTCTATTTCTCGCAAGTCAGTTTGATCTGCACTTGGCTACTTTTGTATATTCTTTTGTCCTTTTCTACTGTGGAGGCTAGGAAAGAATAGCGTAGTGCTATCAAAGATAGGAGGGTAGTGGTAGTGAATCCCCGAATGAGGGTGATCAAAGGAAAACATATTTTCCTTTCCCCTTCTTCCTTGCCTAAACCACTTGTATGAAGGGCTCTTGTTGATCAGGTTGAGTAGATCATAGAAAACACATCCTCTCTGTTAGGACCTCATTTTGTCAATCTCGAGTTAGTCGTATGTTGTTGAGTATGTAACCTTGTTTGTGACACATGAAGACATATGCCAGACACAACTCAGACACATCGCCACGCAAGCACACCAATGACCAATCATTCGTGTGCCAAACCCAATTAGAGACATGGACCATCATCGAAACCACTTCTACATACCTGTGGAGCTTTAGAACATGCCAAAATTGGCACATTACTTAGTTATTCAAAGCTCACCCCAAAATGGCCCAATTTCCAGTAAAATTGGGACTACCGATAGGAGTGGAGGTGCCACCGCTAGCCACTGACAGCACAGACTAAAATTCAATCTGTCGGTGGTAGAAGCATGTTTCTATTAGTTCCATCGACATAATGGTTATCGATTCCACCGACGAAATATGAAGATTCCACCGCCAGTACTCAATTGTCATATTTTTTACCGTTGAGTTTGGTCGGTGCCACCGATAGATTGAGGGTGCCACCGACAGGAAGCCGTTGCAATGCCAAATTCTATAAATTAGAAGCACTTGGCTTCATTTCTCTAGATTAACAGCTCCTTAACAAAGCTCAATCTCATAAGTAAACTTCAAGAGCTTTAACAAAGAAAAGAGACTCATCGAGTGAAGTCGAGATCACGTACATCATGCCGATTCATCCAAGTTGATCAAACTTACTACGTTTATCTTCCTTGCAACTATATATGCATATCTAGCCAAACAATGAACGAAAGATGAAAAAAGAAGTGAATAACCAAGGATCGACAAACTTAGCATATCTGATTGCCAAATCTATTATTGTGAGTTTGTCCTTGTTTTGTTTTAAATTCAAAAACACTGTAATAGTTTCCTTGATTTTTATCTTCAAAAATCTAGCGCTTGTTTGAGTCGCGGACTCAAGTCAAATGTAAAAGGTTGCTGAGTTTCAGAAGCATAAAAGTCAAACAATTCGAGTGGTTGCATTTCACTCGATCTTAAGGTTTTAGAATTAGCCTAAAGAAAATTCTATGTACGGTTTAAGGTGAACCATAAACCTTTGCTTTATTGAACACCAAAGAACCAACGATTTGGTTTCCTTAGGAATGGATATAGGCATAATTGCCGAACCACTATAAATCGTTTGTCTTGTGCATCTACTTAATTTTCGCAAACTTATGTAAATCTGAATGTATGTCATGAATAAGTTTTGTATGGTTAATCCCTTATTCCATGAATGACATGTTGTGAATGCTCTAAATAGACTTTGCATAATCCTCTATTTTGCACATTGGAGACTTAACACTAATAATGGGAATAAGTGAATTGACACTTACAATGAATTCATAAGCAATCCAGCATCATCTAAGTGCTTATATTTAGAAGAAATTTTAAATTGTGTCATTCACCCCCCTTCTAGGACTAAACAAGGTCAAAGTCGGTAATTTCAATCTCCACCTAACCCACTACCTGCTTCTCCCTCTCCTCTATTTCCCTTCTTTCCCTCGACATCATGAATATTGACTTCTCAAAGTACCCCTTCTCCCTTTCTCATACTTCTAGGGCCACTCCTGAACAGGGCATGAAGAAGAAGAAGAATCTAGTCTCCCATGGTCCCACCTAGGCTGATGGGACTGAGTAGTCAGCTTTGGCTGATCAGGTTGCTATTGCTTCTACCTCTACTGAGCTTCCTGAGGGGACCTTTGCCCAGGCAATGAAGAGCTCGAACACCATCAAGAACGTCAACCCTACCCTTGAGCTCCAACCATGCAAAAGGCGTAGGCTTATGAAAAAGAGCCTAGGAGTCCTTTACCCCTAGATGAGTCAAAATAAGAGGGCCTTAGTGACCTCATGACTTTCCTAGAGGATGTAACCTTCTATTGGAGAAGCCATAGGATGCAACTCTAAGATGGGAATGAGAACAACAACTTTCGACCCAACTTCTTTGCTAGCATTGGCCATGTCCACAACATGAGTAGTAGGGTGAGGGACCCCCTTACTATGACTTGTTTGCTTTCCCACTTCATTGTACCCAAGGATTGGGATGTTCATGATCAAGCAAATGCTGATCTGGGCTTTGGGAGGTTTGTCCATGGCTTCTACTAGGTAAAGAACTGCTATTCTATCACTATACTCTTTACTCTATATCTCATTCCTTTTTCTAATTATTTTTCTCTTTTGTAAGTTAACACCTATGGAAGCTTGGCCTTCCTGAAGTGGTGTGAAGTTGAGAACCAAACAACTATCCTGACCAATGAGTATAAGGAGAAGCTAGCTTTGCTCCAAGGCGAGTTAGCCTCCTCTATTCACTTTACCCAAGAGGCCAAGGAGGAGATGGAGGTGAATTTGGCTCAGTTTACCAAGGCAAACGAAATTTTGTTGGCCAACAATAAGATGTTGACGAGTTCTCAAAACAATCTTCAATTAGAACTAACTAGTTATAAGGAGGGGGCAAAGAGGAGAGACGTAGAACTAGCAGATCTCCAAGAGAATGTAAAATAACAAGATTTCAAGCTGGGCTCCCTCAAGGTTGATTTTGAGTCAACAAGGGTTGATGCTAGAGCAATGTAGGCCAAGGAAGAGGAAGCAGAAACCAAAAAATTGTTGAGTCAACTGTAGGCTCAATATTCCCGATCAACAGAGGAAACTTCCACCAAGGCCTACCATAAACATTTTGAGGCTCATCGACTTCAGTATGAGGAGGATAAGGATGAGCAGACAAAGAGGACTATGACGATCCTAAAGGTCCTATTGTCAAGGATGTCCACATTTGGTCTAGTGACCATAAGTGATCCCTTCTATTCCAACTGGGTGAAGAGGGAAATCCGATCGCCATCTAAAAGGGCCCTCGATCCGCAAGTTGCAGATCCATTTTTTTTGGGTTTGGGAGTCACTATAGGAACCGAAACATGACTCAAAATCAAAAAAATGTACTAAACTATGAAAAGAAAGGGTCCGGGGATCACGTTATGGGCTCGGAAGGTGTTAGGCACCGATCCTGCCCGGCAAACGCCAGTCTTTACTTTTCCCAAAAGTTATTACATTACTAAAAACAACCTAAAAAATAAAATATAATAAAAAACCCAACTTACCCGGGTGATTGCGACAATTGGTTCCCTCAGAGTTGGCGAAAAGCATCCTCGTGTGAGTTTTCCTACTTTTTATTCATCACTGGATCCGCTTTTGATCTCCAAGACGAGGTATCTTCTTCTTAGATGTGAGTATTTTCTGATTTTTTAAGTATTTCTGGAGGATTTATGGATGTTTTTGGAAGATTTCTGGGTGTTTTTGGAGCAAAAACTGGGGTTGGATATTAGGTAGGGAGTTGGGGCTTTGAATTTAGGGTTTTGAGAGGCTGGGGGGTGTTTCTGACCTCTCTTTGCTAGGGTTTCTCTTAACCAGCGAGATTGGGTTGTGGAGGCTCCTATTTATAGAGTTTTTTGAGAGCTTTTTAGTTTGACTTAGTTTCTTTTAGATAAGATTAGGTTGTTTAATTAAGATTTAATTAGGATTTTGAATTAGGATTTTAAATTAGGGTTTTAATTCTTACGTACAATGAAAGAATATTTTTTAATTTTTTTGGAGAACCCTCCTAATTATATCTTTAATTCTTTGGGCACCCAGATGGAGGGGTCTTTTAATAAATGTTAGGTGGGCTCTATTTGAACAAGTGGGCTACCACTTAAAATATCACCCGTAAGCTTGATTAATTGATTTTATTTGTTTAAAATTTTAAATTTAATTTATTAAGATTTCACGCTACGTTCATTAATATTTTAATTATTAATTTCAAAATTTTAAATTTTGAGGGTTGAAAAATTACTATTTCACCCTCAATGAGGGCTTTTACGTTTCGAAGTCATTTTTTGAGATTTTGAGATATTTTAGAATCGATTTTTTGTAAGGAATTCAATGGGAGTATCAATTTGTGTCATTTATTGGTTTTTGGCGTAAAGTGGTCGTGAACCCTATGAGGGCGTTTTTGTAATTTTGTCCAATTTTGTGAAAATTGGTGAAACAGTTTATTTGATCTTAATTTATTATTTTATATGTTTGAAAGGATTTTTCTAAGCGTAATAAAGGCTCTAGGGATGTTTTGACGTTAGAGGTATTTTGGTAATTTGGTCATTTTTTAGCGATTTTTCTCATAAAGTTTCTTTTTGTCTAAAAATGATGATTTCTACGTTTTTGGGTCATATTTTCCTGGTGTAGCATGGTTTCTAAAGTTTTGTTTATTTGAGATACCTCATCCGAATTTTTGAAACATATCTAGTAACAAATAAAAAATATTAAAATATTCATCCATCATTAGGAACCATCACAATCGGGTTGACAAGTTGATTAATCAGGCGTATGCAAAAATGGGGTGTCTACAGATGCCCCTATTTGGCAAAGGGTTGAAGCAAACAAGATAATAAATATATTTTGATAGATAATGTGATATCCGAATGCCAAAACTAGTGACAATTCATTTTGCAGCCTAATTTAGTAATTTATCGAGGGATTCAGATCCTTGAGGGTAAAACTCTCCCCAAACTAAAAGTTATTAAGTTCTTGAGTGCGAGCTCTCACTGACGGTGTTAGATCATTGAATTTTCAAAAATTCTCATTGACTAATGCAAAAGTGCACGTGTGTGCAATGGTGTGATGCTCATTGAGTATTTTATCGGATCATTGAGAATAAACTCTCATCGATTAAAAAGAATGTCAGATCCTAGAGATCTTCTCTCACTGACAATAATGATTCCAATTGAAGTGCACTTATGTAATGAAAATAATTATATGATATGAATTATGGTAAGTTTGAATAACGAGATAAATGATGTAGAAACTTCATTATATCCTATCAAAATTCTTTTTTAGAGGTCGAAAAAATTTGAATCGCATTTATCAGATTCGAGCTTATTGGAGTCACGCTCTCGGGCTAAGGTTTGTAGGAACTTAAAAAATCGTAGTCAAGTTGGAGTCTCGTTTCTCGGACTCTGACTGAGGTTTACAGGAACTTAAACAATCTCGTTAATTCATTCTATGATTCAAACATAGCTCGAGTCTCGTTTCTCAAACTCTAGTGAAGGTTTATAAGAACTTAAACAATTCGGTTAATTCATTATATGATTCAAAAAAGCTGAAGTCTTGTTTCTCGAACTCTGGCTAAGGTTTATAAAAACTTAAACAATCCCGTTAATTCATTCTATGATTCAAAAAATTGGAGTCTCATTTCTCAGACTCAAACTTAGGTTTACAGGAACTTAAATAATCCTGTTAATTCATTCTATGATTCAAACAAAGTTGAAGTCTCATTTCTCGGACTCGGGCTGAGGTTTACAGGACCTTAAACAATCCCATAAATTCATTCTATATTCAAACAAAGCTGGATTCTCGTTTCTCGGACTTTGGCTGAGGTTTACAAGAACTTAAACAATTCCGCTATTTCATTCTATGATTCAAACAAAGTTGGAGTCTCGTTTCTCGAACTTTGACTGAGGTTTACAAGAACTTAAACAATCCCGTTAATTCATTTTATGATTCAAACAAAATCGGAGTCTCGTTTCTTGGACTCGAACTTATCAGAACCACGCTTCTCGGGCTTGAATTAATTAAAGACTTGGTATTATCGAACTCAAAGTTTGAAAGATTGGGCCTTTATTGGCTTATCATGCATCTGGATTTATAATTATCATTGGGCTTCGCCGGACTTTAAAGCTTTTATAAGATTTTTCTTTTTTATCATGTTATCAAAAATAAAACTTTGGAGTCACAATGACTTTCAAAAATGCCCTTAGTTTCAAGGTTGGCTTTAACTGCAACTTGACTACGAGATTGATAGAATGAATTGTACTTGAAAAATATGAATGAGCAATTATGGACTCTGATATATGACAGATAGAAGAATCGACATTCCTTAATTTTCAAAACTCTTAAGATTATCATATGTGCAATAAGGAATTTAATCATTTTCTTTTTGAATTTCCTTTGAAAAATGCTTGAGCTGGACTTAAAATCTTGATAATTATTGGAATAGAAAATCTTTTTCTTCAAAGTGGTCGATGGTTCTACAATTTTCTTTGGCAAACACTTGGACAAGCAAACATACTCTTAAAAGATCTTCCAATGTTCAAGATGACTTCTGAGTTTCTTTGACTTCAATATTATTTTCGTCGAATGTTATGGCTTGAATGGTTCTGCATTTCCTAGTTTTTGCACAAACTTCCTTTTGAAATTTTCTTCTTGATGAGACCTTTCTCCTATTTGATGATGTCCTAATTTTTGTCTAGATCACCTCTTCAGATTTTCAATCTATCGGGACTTTGTTTTTCTTTTTCTGATGATACCTTGATTTTTGCCTAAGTCACCTTTTAAGATTTTCAACCTAACAGGCCTTCTTTTTTTTATGGTTATGCCTTAACTTTTGCCTAAATCGCCCTTTTGGATTTTGAACTTAGTGGGCTTCTCTTTTTTTTAGATAATTTTGAATAACCAACTTAACAACTTCCTTTTGAATTTTTCTTCTCAATAGGATTTTTCCTTTTTTGTGTACCCTAATTTTGTTTAGGTTGCTTGAAATCGCCTCGACCCATTTTCACTAAATAGATCAAAGGGGCCCGATTGGTAAGTGGGGATTTTTTTTAAAAATGAGTCGCCACCTAGTTTAGGTCTAGGAACCACTATTAACTCCAAATGGATATGGGTCGATCCACGGATCGGAGAGATAAGTAAGGGGTTAGATTACGGTTATCAGAAGGTGTTAGGTACCGAACCTACCCAATCAAAATGATTGGTCTTTACTACAATCCAAAATTAAACTATGATTAACGAGAGAGACTATGGTCAAGGCTATGGTCCAATCATCATCATCAATTTATATTGGGTATGCCAAACAAACCTTATGGCTAAATTTGTCCCAATTATTACATGATTATTTTTTGAATTCCACTAAATATATATGGGTATGAAAAAGCCTTAACTTAGCTCTATGATCTAAACTCAATTAAGAAATTTCACATGCAAATATTTTCCAAACTGTCCAAAGTAGAAACTGCTGAATTGGAACTCATAGAATTTTCAAATTGGGAATCTGAAGTTTCCCAAATTAGAATTCAAAAAAGAAATATGCTGAATTCCCAAATTAGAAATTTAAAAGATATATTCTGCAAAATAGCAAGTTTCAAGAAATGTAAATTTTTGAATTAGGAACTCCCAAATTTTCATATGAATGTGAACCTTCTAAATATGAAAATGCAGAATCTTCTAAATTGGAAAATTGCTACGATATGAAATTTCTAAATTAGAAATCTATGAACATGTGTTCTCCCAAAATAGAAAATTATGCAATCTCATATTAGAATGTTTCCAAATAAGAATTTTCCAATGATTCGCAAACAATTTCTTAAAAAAATAGAATTATATGAACATGAAGTCCCAAATTAGAAAATTATGGATTTGTCAAGAATGACCAAATTGAAAATTCACCAAACAATAAAGAATCTAGATTATCATACATACCAAATTGGAGATTGACAAATATCATTGCGTAAAATTTCCAAATTCAAAAGAAAAAATCACAAGAAAATTTTCATATTCATTGAATCCTTAAATTAACAAACAAGCACGCATACATGATTTTTGATTTTGTCAAAATAGCTACCATTCAACAACATGCATATTTGTCATGTCAAGGGGTACACTAATCACATGGAAAATCTTAAAATAACACGAAGAGTTCGAACATCATTATAAATCATGTAAATCCAACTTGAGCATAATGATCATGATAAAAAAAAAATCCCCTAGTCCTTCTAACATGCAAAAAGATTAAAAAAAATTAAAAAAAAAAAAACAAAATATAAGAATAAACAAGATAGATCAATGAGAATGTTCTCCTAATCCTAACGACATGCAATAAGAATAAAAAAAAAATTGGAACACAAGCACAAAACAAACATTATTCCAATCCTATTGATAAAAATACGAAGATAAATAAAAGAAATCTCTAATCCTACTCCGATGTGAAACTAAATAATAAAAAAATAGAAAACATAACAAAAACATTCTCCTAGCCTTATTGAGATGCAACAAATAAAAACATGAAAAGCACCTAAAAACATTCTTCTAATCCTATTGACATACAATTGAAAATATATAAAAACATAAAAAACAATATGTAAAGAAAGCAAATTTCATCTATTCCTACTGACACACAATAAAAAATATATAAAAAAAACAAAGAAAACATATAAAATATATCCCCTAACCCTATTGAGATGTAAAAACAAACAAAACATAAAAAACAATTAAAAACATTCTTTTAATCCAATCAACATGCGAGGATAGATAATAAAAAAAAATTACAAAGGGAGCAGACTTTTTTCTATCAATATGCAATAAAAATACATGAAAAAACCTAAGAAAATGTATGGAAAGTTTAATAAAATCATCACATGACATTACAAAAAATCTGTCTCATACAAACTTCATGATGACCGTGACGCCACAAATCAATATGGAACTTCAATGTGGAGGCAACTTTTAGCATACAAAATAGAGAGAGGAATACACAACACACCATGAAGGATGAAAGGGAAAAATAAAGAAAATAGGGAACCAAAAAAAAACTAAAAAAAAAAACCTATAGGATGAAACATTAGAGAGTCGACTCCTTCAGGTACAACTCGAGGACTTGTGCGTGCTGTGGCTGTGGAGATGTAAGCAAATAGTGAGAGGCGTTGCATGCAGAGAGGGAGACGTTCTTTTGGACAGAGAAATGGAGAAAATTTTTTGGGTGTTCGGCAACAAGAAACAGAGGTAGAGGAGGGCTGGGTTGTTGGATATTACAGCAACAAGTCGAAAAAAGGGGGGGCTGGGAAACAAGGTTACAGGTTTAATGGAGGTGATGAATATGATGAAGATGTGGGCAGATGGCTATAGCAGCCACACGTTGAAGGGATGGTTGTGTTGTAATGGGGTTGTTGATGTAGAATGAGAAGTCAATGGAGGAGAAGAAGGAGACGTCCGTGAGAGAGCAGAGAGTGCAGAGAGAGAGTCGAGAGTGCCCAGCCTTCGAGGGAAAGCGTTGTCTTCCTTTAAATAGAAATTATGTTTCTATTTTGAGAGATTTCTATTCCCTTTTTTTTTATTTTTTTTTCACACGTTTTCTCACTTTCCTTATTTCTTTAAAGAGAATGGAGTAACGATCTCACATTACTCACTTTGTTGGTAGTCTTATTGTCAAGTTATGGTTGGTCGATTTTAGATTTTATTTCATCAGTTGGTTAATTCTTTTTGTTTTGAGTTTTGTTGGTTGATTATTTTTAGTTTAGAGTTTTATTAGTTGATTAATTTTGTTTTGGGTTTGGTTAAAAATTTTAATTTGTATTTTATTTTGGATTTCAATTTGATTTGGTTGATTGAGTTAAATTTTAAATTTGTTGATTTAATTAAAATTTGAATTCGATTTTGCATTTTAATTGATTGATTTTATTTGATGGAGTGATTTTTAATTTGATTGGTTGATCAATGTTGGTCAATTTGATTTTGATTGGTTGAATTAAATTTGATTGTTCAATTTTAATTTTAATTGTTTGATTTTAATTTTAATTGTTTAGTTTTAAATGTTTGAATTTTTAATTTTTAATAATTTAGAATTTTTTTTTTTTTAATTTGAAATCTTTTTTTAGTTTAGATTGGATTTTTTATTGGATTTCGATTTTTATTACATTTTCCTAAGGATCAAGATTTCTAAGTTGAATTTGGAGGTCGAAGGGCATTTTGGTCATTTTTATGACTTTTCCTAAATTTCTCCGTTTTCGTTGATTTGGGTCCCATTAGAGTCAAAATCATGCTCTGAGTACAATGGAGGTTTTTTCGAAGTCTTTTGGAGGATCAAAATTTATAAGGGATATTTTTATCATTTTATCAATTTTTGTGGATTTTTAGAAATTCTGGCATGAGGTTTCTTTCAGTCTCAACGTGATTATTTCTATGTTTCAAAGTCATATTTTCCTAGCGTAACGAGAACTCTAGGTTATTAAACTGTGTAGCAAAGTTAAGTGTACGTGCTTGCTAAATCAGGTGTAAGGTGTATCAATCATAAATGTGCGTAAATTTCTATGTCGAGTCGTAACGAGTAGGGGAGATGAAAAGATTAGAAATGGGAGGAATCAAGAACAATACTCACAAGCCTTCGAGTTCTTTGCGATTATCATTAGGAATTCAAAATAATTGACTGACGAATTGTCGAATTAAGCAGATGCAAAAATGAGGTGTCTACATCATTTTTTCAGGTTTTCAACCTAAGAGGCTTCTCTTTTTTTTCTTGATGATCTTGAATATTCAACTTGACAACTTCTTGGTTCCCTGCACCTTAACCTAGTCAATTAGCATTCAAGAAGACTTAATAGGTGGGCTTAGGATATGGTTTAGAAAGAAAAGGTATAAGGCTCGACTTCCCCAAAAATGCCCCTAGTCTAATATTCTCTCTTTTTCAAATGTCCCTAGTTTGGCATTCTTTTCATTTTTTATTCTTTTTTTATGCCCCAAGTTTGGCATTCTTTTATTTTGAACCTTTCAATAGGGGATTTTCTTTTTGGATGACACTTTTCTTAAGAGAATACATTTTTTTTGCGTGACTAGGCCTGAAATAACTTTTCAGGTTGCCTACATACTCAAAATCATTCTTTTCTCTTTTGGGATCATGTCAAAATGTAGTTCATACTAGACTTCTCTCCCAAGGTTGGTTGGTGTGGTTTAAAAAAAAGAGGCTATTGATTTTTTTAGAGGCTGCGAGTAGCTACAGAAGGTTATCTTTTTCTTGGTAAGACAAGAAAATGGTTCGACCAAAAAAGGCCTCCTTTGGTGAAATACTACTTGATTTGGTCAAGATTTTAGGAACTCAATGTCTTGACTGCTCTGTCGAGTAAGATCTTCTTTTGAGAAGGAGTAATCTTCAGTCTTCTGAGAAGGAGTAATCTTCAGTCTTCTTCTACGAAATTGAGTGATTAAATTGTCTGTATTTGACATTGACTGATTCAATCATTTCCAAACTTCGAAAGAAATATCATATTCTTTTTCTAATGAGAAAACATGATGAATCCCTTCTTATGGGTCTTAGAACCTTTGTTGATAGTTTCAATTATATCATTCTGGACTGATAGTCTTCGATTTTGAAGTTTATCCTCAACTTTAGGACTTGATCAATTTTGGTACAATCTATCAATATATCATCATGAGACCAAGCAGGAATGTTATTGAATTTCTCAAGTAAGTTTATAATCCTTTCATATTCTCTTGAGGATAATGTAGTACCAATTTGCACTTCTTGAGTATTGTAGACACCTAAATTTTAAGGAAGCCTTCACAAATTTTATAAAAAGTAAAAATAAAAATAATCTTTAAAATTATAAATGGGCCTTATATCCAAATTGAGTCCATTAATTGGGAATGTTCTCCCTACAATCTTAAATTTTGGGTTTTCACAGATAAAACCCATGATCTAAATAAAACCAAGTGATCCATACGTTAAATATTGGGCCCTACACCCAAACAAATAATTTGGCCCAATAATGATCCATGAAATCCTTAAAATTTGATTTGGACAAATTTAGCCTTTTAAACAAATCAATTAAACCTCTTTAAGTTGGGATATAATTGGAAAGCTAAATTACCTTTTAGTCTATAAATATAAGAACCTCTCTCATTGAGAGGGGATCGGGATCACTTTCTCGCAGAAGATAGAAGCTCTCCCTCTAGAGAAGAAAAAGTTCTCAAGCCCTCATCTAGAGACAAAGTAAGTTTCTTCAGAGATCCGGACTTCGACTAAAGAGAAGATCAAGCATAAAGCCCTTCTCCGGAAGTCAAGAAAACATTGTCAACCGATAAAGCGCGAAGTTCGGAGAGAAGAAAGTCTACAGAAGCCTTTACAAAAGATCAAGCACAAAGTAAAGCCACTGTCTAAGCATCCTTCTCAACCGATAAAGTGCGAAGCCCGGAGAGAAGAAAAGTTATGTACATCATCATCACCTTTTTGTACTTGACTGTTAATCAGAGGAAACACTGAGATCTGTATCTACTTTTCATAAAAAATTAATAAAATCATTTGCGATTATATTTCATGAATCTAGAGGTAGATCTGTTGAAATTTATTGTTGACAAATTTCTTGCACACCCGGTAGGACTGTCTCAACCTTTCATCTTTCAATCAACTGCAAGAACATCAAGTAAAGCATCGATGGCATCTCACAACGTCAACGCTATCGCATCTGCCACTACTGAGAAAGGTAAGAAAATCCTTTCTTCCAATCTTGAGTCTACTCAAGTTATTAGTCGCGACCATCATATGACACGAATAATGACAAAGACTGGTAGATCCAAGTTAGTGGAGCCTCTCCAGCATCACTCCAAGAAACGTACCATAAAAATGGTACTTACCACGAAGGAATCGTGGACGGACATGGTAGAAGACGACTCGTCAGATTCTGGATCTGATTCGAAGTCAAGCAAGGGATTATCTAGATCTTTATCGATCACTTCTCCGTCACAAACTCACACATCCATCAGAGCAGTGATGATAGCTAGAGCACTAATGATGGAGGAACAAGTTGCTCAGATGGCAGACACCATCAACAAGTTAACAAAAGCAATGGAAGACAAAAATATTCAAATTGCAACTTTCGTCAGTCGTTTGGAGCAAAAAGACAAAAAGAATGAGTCGAGTGCTGGACCCTCACATCCTCCAAGATTCACCTCTGAAGCATACGCGACTTCACACGAAGAAGAACAACGAGCAGACTATTCTGGTTCACGAAAAGCTACTCGAGATCCACCATAGGGGTCTGTTACTTCGTTTTCTATTCAATAGCTACAAGTGATGATTACTGCACCATTTGTGCTCAGTATGGGGGCATGCCACAGTCCTCATTGGTTTACTCCAAACCCTACACTCAATGGGATATCAACCGTCAAAATTCCAATAATTCGAGGGAAAAGACAATCCAAAGCAACATATTGCCCGTTTCATCAAAACTTGCAATAACGTCGGTACATTCGGCAACTTCATGGTGAAACAATTCGTTCACTCCCTCCGTGGCAATGCGTTTGATTGGTACACCGACTTGGAACCCAACTCAATAGATAGTTGGGATCAACTTGAAAGAGTGTTCCTCGGTCGCTTCTACAGTACTAGAAGAACAGTAAGTATGGTGGAGCTCGCTGCCGTCAAACAAAGGAATGATGAACCAGTCATCGAGTACATAGAGAGTTGGGGAAATCTTTCACTCAACTGCATGGATCGACTTTCTCAATCTTCTGCTATCGAATGTGTGTTCAAGGGATGCACTAGCAACTCCTTTACATCTTGAAAGGAATTAAATCACATACTTTTGAAGAGCTAGCAACTCGAGCCCACGACATGGAGCAGAGTATAGCAGTGCATCAGACTCTACGACCAAGTGAGTCTCGAAGGCAGGAGGAGAAGGATGGTAAGTCATTCAAAACTAAAGAAGTCTTATCTACCACCACCAGCAAACCTGTCAAGATCATAGGTAAAGGAAGAGAAGATCAACCATGAGCTGATTCAACACAAGAAAAAGGAAAAGCTTGGAAAATTCTCCAAGAGATTGAGACAAAAGAGTACCATTTTCCTGATGCTGACATTTTGGGCATGTTCGAAGAGCTGCTGAAATTAAAGCTCATTGAACTTCCAGTGCCCAAACGACCTGAGGAAGCAGGTCGCGACGATGATCCGAAATATTATCGCTATCATAGGGTGATTAGTCACCCGATTGAAAAATGCTTCATCTTCAAAGAGAAGATTATGGATTTGGCACGTCAAGGGAAAATTGACTTGATTGTGTAGAAAATGTTGCTACTTCCAACATGGCCTCTGTCACTTTTGGATTTTTTGATCCAATACTCTTGGCAAGTCAGTATGCTACGCAAACTCCATCTCCTCAGATCACCAAAGTTTTACCTAAACCATCACAACTCATATTCGTAGATTCCGATGTTGAAAAGGCCCATCCCACGCTGGGGGCAAGGCCAAATCAAAGAAAAATCATCACATTTCCCACTTCACTTCAACAAGGACCACAATCTCATTAGGCTTCAAATTCAAAGTCAGACATCTTAGAGTTTGCTTCAATTGATGACGAAAGGTGGACAGTCGTCACTCGTCGAAAAAAATGCCCTACATATGTGTCAACTCCTTCTATTTTGAAGCCAAAGAGAAAGAGAAGAAAGTCAAAATCAAATACAGAGTCAAAGAAACTAAATAGAACAACAAAGAAGAAAGCTTTCTGAGTTTCGCCCGTAGACCCCGAAGAGATCTTTCAGCATCCACCCCGTGTGCCAGTTACCCTTCTAGAATTCTTACCCAAGAAACTTTTGAAGGAAGTCTTCATGGTGTCATGTCATCAAGTGGAAGCGGAAGTGCTAGAAGATAATATTGATGATAGGTCCAAAAAACATCCTACTACTTTCAATGATAGAAATCAACGACTTGAGAAAGACAATAGCACCTCAAAAATAGAAGCTTCACAGGTCGACTTGGATTTGTCTAATGAATTCTAAAAAGTTCAGCTTACTTCAAAGCAAAGCTCAACTGATTCAAAATAGGAAGTTCAACCTGACATAGATCCACAACAAGACAGTATGTGTATCGCCATATTTACCTTCAGTGATGAGGATCTCCAATTGGGGTCTCGACCTCACAATAGGGCTCTTTACGTCACAGGTTATGTGAGGGAGAATAAGATTCAAAGAATCTTACTAGATTGTGGTTCTGCGGTCAACATCATGCCAATTCGTACCATGAAACAAGTTGGGATCTCGTCGGATCAACTTGCTCGTAGTAAGTTGATGATCCAAGGCTTCAACTTGGGTGGTCAAAGAGCTATCGGCATGATAAGAGTCAAGCTTTCTATCGCAGATTTAGAGTCAACAACGCTCTTCCACGTGATTGATTGTAAAACTTCATATCGCTTGCTTCTCGGTCGATCATGGCTACATGAAACTGGAGTAGTACCATCCACGTTACATCAATGCTTCAAGTATTACCAAGATGGTGTGCAGAAACATATAGTAGCCAAAGATCAACCGTTTGACAAGGTAGAAACATATTTTGTAGATGTAAAATTTTATTTTGGAGGTAACATCATTTAAGAAGCACTTCCAATTTCGGTACCTCCATCTAGTAAGCAAAAATCTGACAGAGGAAAGCATACTATGAATGATACTGAAAAGATTTCTCTTGGTCCTCAACTTCAAAAAGAACAAATAAAGAAACAAGAATAAAAAAATCAACATACCAAGGTGAATCAATCAAAGATGGACGCGTCATCCATAGTTGTGTTGCCAACCCCGATGCTTCATTACATGCCGCAATCGAGACAGAAGCCGGGACAATCACCTTTTGAAGAGGTTTCTTTAAAAACCAAGCCTTTAGTCTCTATAGTTGAATTGGAGATGTTGAAAGAAGAGTTAATCCTTCCGATTACACCTTTTCAGAAATCTTACATAGTAAGAACACCCGTGAAAAATGTTATCTCAGCTAAGTCACTCATGAAAAGTCATGAAGACAATCTCACAAAAGTAGATTCCAAAAGTTGATTCGGTCCTAAGACTTCAAAATTATTCGAAATTGCCAGTTATGGAAAAGGTGAACCTGTGCGATTGTGTGAGTTACCACCAAGTGATCAAATTCATGGTTTAACTGCAACACAAGTCAAACTCATTCGAGCTGGAGAAAGAGTTTTATTCACATGAGCAGGGCTAGGGTATACACCAGAGGCTCCAATCAAAATTTCTAAGATGAAGATGGCTTCTTCACAACATACTACAGTAAAAGTCATCGATGAGTCTGTAAATGAAACACCAGTCCCACGGACATCGGTCTTTGATCGAATTAGTGGCCACATCTCGACCACGTTGGTATTTGATCGATTAGGTACTTTAGATGATCATCATGATGTACAAATTTATAAACCTCGTGCGTCTGCTCTATCCAGACTTGATTAGAATGTTGGAGTAAAAATACAAAGAGAATCACGACGTCAACCTAAGTAAAGAAATAAATACGTGGAGCATAATGATAGTAGTGACTTGCATAGCACTATTCCATCTCGCATGAAATGACAAGCAGCTTTAGAGGTCTCGATATCAGATGCATTGGTTGTGAAGCGACGCACCATCATCCTTACAAACCAAACAAGTGAAAGCCGAGCCTTAACTGTTGGAATAGACAATTCTGAAGATTTCGTTTCTGTAAATCATATTACCATTGAAGAATTCCCTGAAGGAGATTTCCCGTCGTTAGATGAAGAACTCGAAAATGCATCACCGATCCTTGAAGAAGATGGACAAGCCACTGTCGATGACTTAAAAGAAATAAATCTTGGGACAATTGAAGATCGGCGACCCACGTTCGTCAGCACTCTTTTAACCCAAAATGAAGAAGCCGAGTATTTCAAGTTGCTACATGAACACAAAGATGTCTTTGTTTGGACTTACAAAGAAATGCTAGGACTTGACCCGAAGATTGCTGTTCATCAGCTCGCAGTCAAACATGAAGTTCGCCCAATAAAATAGGTACAACGTCATTTTTGACCAGAATTGGTACCACAAATTGAGACAGAGGTCAACAAATTGATCGAAGCTAGCTTCATCCGAGAAGTAAAATATCCAACTTGGATTTTCAACATAGTTCTAGTAAGAAAGAAGAATAGACAGATTCGAGTATGTGTCGATTTTCACGACTTGAATGATGCATGTCTAAAAGATGATTTTCCACTCTCAATCATAGAACTTATGGTTGATGCGACTACAGGACATGAAGCTTTGTCTTTCATGGATGGATCTTCTGGTCACAATCAAATTCGAATGTCGTCAAAAGACGAGGAGCTCACAGCTTTTCGTATCCCAAAAGGTATATATTGTTACAAAGTTATACCTTTTGGACTTAAGAATGCTGGTGCCACTTACCAATGAGCTATGCAGAAAATCTTTGATGATATGTTACATGACAAGGTGGAATGTTATGTTGATGACTTGATAGTAAAGTCCAAGAAAAGAGAAGATCATTTACAACATCTATGTGATACCTTCGACAGATTACGATGGTATCAGCTCAAGATGAATCCATTGAAATATGCTTTTGGAGTTACCTTGGGTAAGTTTTTGGGATTCGTGATATTGAAATTGATCGAAACAAGATTGAAGCCATTCAAAAGATGCCCGCACCAAAGAATATTCGTGAACTCAAAAGTCTACGAGGCCGGCTTGCTTACATTCGTAGGTTCATTTCAAACTTAACTAGACGTTGTCATCCCTTTAGTCAATTGATGAAGAAAGATACATCATTTGAATAGGATGAAGCTTGTGAGAATGCTCTGAAAAGTATCGAGGAGTATCTTCTCAAGCCTCCTGTTCTTTCCGCACCAATTCTTGAGAAGCCATTGATTCTTTATATTAGTACGCAAGAAATGTCACTAGGAGCATTGTTGGCTCAAGAAAATGATGAAAGAAAAGTAGGTGCACTTTACTACTTGAGTCGAACTCTTATTGGAGCAGAAGTAAACTATTCACCCATCGAGAAGACATGTTTAGCGCTTATCTTTGCCATAAAGAAACTCTGGCATTACATGTTATCGCACACAGTTCGACTCACTGCGCGAGCTGATCCACTCAAGTACATCATGACAAGGCCAGTCTTATTGGGAAGACTAGCTAAATAGGCCATTCTCTGATCAGAATTCAAAATTATTTACATCCCTCAAAAGGCTGTAAAAGGGCAAGCATTAGCCGACTTTTATACTGATCATCCTATTCCAGTTGAATGGAAATTGTCTCACGACTTGCCTAACGAAGAAGCATTTTCTATTGATATGCTTCCAGCTTGGAGAATATTCTTTGATGGTACAGCTAGAAGAGATGGAGCAGGGGCAGGTGTAATTTTTATCACCGCACAAAATGAGGTATTGCCATTTTCATTTGCTTTGACGAAATTATGTTTAAACAATGCTGCAGAATACCAATCTCTAATCATTAGTTTAGAACTCGGGCTAGAGATGAAGTTACACCAACTCTATCTGTATGAGGACTCACAGCTTGTCATCAACCAGCTCTCAACAGAGTATGATGTTCGAAAACATGAGTTGGTACCTTATCACCAGTATGCTACACAACTTCTAAGTCAGTTTGAAGATGTCATCATCAAGCACATACCAAGATCCGAAAACAAGCAGGCCGACGCTTTAGCTAGTCTTGCTACAAGTTTGGCTATGCTAGAAGGAGAGACAATGAGTATCCCTATCTTCCATAGGTAGGTACTACCTTCTTTGATAGAAGAAAATTACGAATCGCACGAAGCAAACATCGTCGAAATAGTTGAAGTCAAAGATTGGAGACAGCCACTTATTGACTATCTACAGGATGGGAAGCTACCAGACAACCTAAAACATAGAATTAAAATACGTCGTAAGGCACCTTGATTTTTGTATTTCAACGATAAGTTATATCGTCACTCTTTCGACGATATCTTAATGAGATGTCTCGGAGATGGTGAAATCCGAGATGCTTTAGAAGAAGCACATTCTGGAGTGTGTGGTTCACATCAGTTAGGGCCAAAACTCTATCATAGTCCAAAAAGGATGGGATTTTACTGGCCTACTATGGTAAAAGATTTTTAGACCATGTAAAAAGGTGTAAAACCTGCCAATTTCATGGGGATTACATTCGTCAACCATCGAAACCATTGCATCCTACAATCGCATCTTCGCCCTTTGACGGGTGGGGACTTGATGTCGTTAGACCACTCCCAAAATCTTTAAGGCAACATCTCTATATCCTCGCTGCAACAGATTACTTTTCTAAGTGGGCTGAAACAGTTCCCCTTCGAGAGGTCAAGAAAGAAATAGTAGTCGACTTCATAAAAAATAATATCATCTTTCATTACGGCATTCCACGATATATCATGACAAATAATGGGAAATCTTTTAGCAATACGCTGATAGATCAATTCTGCATGGAGTTTAACATTAAGCAGAGATGTTCTACAATGTACAACACTGCAGCAAATGGACTCGCCGAAGCATTCAACAAAACTCTTTGTAAGTTTCTTGAGAAGATTGTTTTAGAATAGAAAAAGGATTGGCATGAATGAATTGTGGAAGCATTATGGGCATACAAAACCTCATACCGCACCCCCACGCAAGCCACACCTTACTCATTGGTTTATGGATTTGAAGTTGTTCTCCCTTTGGAATGTCAGATCCCTTCCTAAAGATTGTTATCCAAGAAGATTTAACCTGTGATGAGAATGCCAAGTTACGTCTGACTGAACTTGAAGCATTGGACAAAAAGAGATTGGAAGCACAACAACGACTAGAGTGTTACCAAGCCCGTCTATCAAGTGCATTCAATAAAAAGGTTTAACCACATTTCTTTTAAGTTGGTGATTTAGTCTTAGCCATACAACGATCAATCATCCTTTCACACCGTTCTAAAAGGAAGTTTGATCCAACATGGGATGGACCTCATGTAGTGAAAGAAGTATACACTAATGGTGCATACCTTCTTGCAACATCGGAAGGATTACGTCTTGGTCCAATCAACGGCAAATTCCTCAAACGATACTATGCTTAAAAGAATGCTCCTTGGCACAAGCCTAAAATGTTTGACAATACTCCTCGGCATGAGCCTAAACTGTTTAACAATGTTCATTAGCATATGAGCTTAAACTACATGATACTCCTGACCCGCATGAGTTAAAACTGTGAACGGTCCCCACAACAAAAAAAAAATTAAGCTCGCTAGATTGAAAACCCGAGAGGGCGGTCTAGGCAAAACTTAGAGCATTTTCCATCTGAACTACGTTCTGGTTTGATCCCATTTTGGATATGTAGGCAGCTTGTAAAGTTACTTCAGGTTCAACCACATCAAAAAATATATATATATACTTGTATAAAGAAATAAAGGAATTTTATTAATTTCAAACGAAATAAACAATGTTATAATTTCCTAAGTCCTATACATTGAAAAAATGAATAAATAAATAAATAAAACTTAATATAAAGAAGTAAGGTTCCAAAACTTCTTCTTCAAAGATTCTCTCTCTACTTTGCAAGCAGCTACTTCATCATCATCATTGATTGGAGCATTAGATAGACAAGTGCACTCCGCTTCAACAGTAAGTAGAGCCTTCCCCTCTTCTTGAACTTGGGTACTAAGAGACTCTTCAGAAGTAGCAACTTGTGGTAGCAATTTTTTGATCTGAGTCAACTCGGATTTTAATTCAACTTCTCGTTTAGTTAGTTCAACTCTTTTCTCCTTAGCTTTAATCAATTGTGTACGTAAACTATCCACTGATTGATGTTTTGGTTGAGCTTCCTGGTCTAAGACGGATAGCTGAAGATCTCTATCATCTGTTGACAAAAATGATAAAGCCCTCTCTCGTCTTGAAAGATACGCCTCTACTCCAACTATAAGCAACTTGAAGAAATTTACAAAAGTCATAGGATCAGTTCTGAAAGCATCCTTGAGCGAAGAGACGATGGCAGGCATATGAAGAGATTGTCATTATCTTAGGTTGGAAAAACCAATATTGAGCATCAACTCAACTCTAGATCGAAGGAATTCATCACGAGCTCTATGTAATGCTTGTTGAACACATAAGTCGATGTCACTATCATGCAAGGAAGCTTATTGAGTTTGGATAGAAACAGTAAGCTTTCTACGTGACTTCGGAGCAATCACAGATGAATCAACCAACTTATTAGAAGTAGGTAACGCCAATGCAATAGGAGCCATATGTGTAGTTGAAGTTGATGGAGTACCACGAGAATTTTGACGAGGACATGAAAAAACCTCGTCCCCATCACTCTTTGAAAGGTCTTCAGTATTAACCAATTTTGAAAACCCCCTACTAAGATGACTAACATTCCAAACATCTCCCATACCCGAGAAGGCAGGGAGGACTACAAAATCCTTTGAGGCGAACAAATCGGTAATGGAGTGTATATTGGTTAATGATTCTGTGAGAACAATTAAATCACAAAGGATTATATATATATATATATAAAATGTGACATTTCTAAAAAAGAAAAAAAAAGTGTGTAAAATTACCTCTCCTAAGAGACACATCATTCTCAACTTCAGCTTCTTGCCCATCTAGAGTCACACTCGTATCTTTAGGCTCAATCTGAACAACAGGCTTCAAAGAATCCACAGGACTTGATCTATGAATAGCTTGTTCAACATCTATCCCAATAATGTTGGCCCGTTCCGTTTGAGTAGTCGTTGGAGTTGGCAATTTTTTTTTTGAATCACAATTTCAATCTAGGTTCCGTAATGACATTTTGCATATCATCAATTTGTGTGTTCTATTCTTCTTTTTTGAGAAGGTTTTTGCGTGGCAAGAAAAGTACAACGTGTCTCATGATCTTCAACTCATTTTCTTTCATCAAAATTAAAATTCGGAATGGAGACGCTATCCTCAAGAAGACGAAAATCAAGGGTATCCAAGTGAGGCACTACGTCTTGAACCCACCAATCCCTATAACTCTTATCAAATTGCTGACTCATGTCTTGCATTTTAAGAGGAATAAAAAAGTTGACTCGACTCTTGGTCTGGGTTAAAGATAGCCACAAACTGTGTACCTCTATCATATCCACAGATCTTGTAAAAGGAATTGGAGTTCTAGGGATACGTTGACGAAAGCCTTGTTGACGAGCAAACCTATGAGGACTATACATTTCCACCTCGCAAACTTTACCATATCGAAATACCACAAATCCAGGATGACAGCTTATCATGAAAGCTTGAATATCAGAAGGATCATCATCATTATAAGTCCATAGCCATCTATGACCTTTTGATGGCCAAACTTCCTCAGGATGCCATTTAAAATCATTAGAATTCATGGTGATGATTAGATCCCTTGCATCCTTGGCACTATCTTCCCAACAAAAGTATGAGTTGGAGACACCACTTGTGCGAATCAAATACGGAGGTCCAAAATCAGTATCAAGGTCACCAAATACTCTCCGAGGAAAATGAAGTCCAACCCACCCAAACAAATAATGAAGGGGGCAATAACTCGTGGAAACACCTACAACTTTCTGTGTTTTCATACCCCAATAAGTCTGAGTTAAACTTTTGTATAAACAACACAGAAGTGAAGGTACCAAGCTGAATATAGTACCTCGCGCCATCAACACTGCTACCTTGAAAGTGCCTGGATGAAGAACATCACCATCCTCGTAAGGGAAAACAAAACGACACAACCACAATGAGATATATGCAGTTATCATAGCTTCATCTTCGACATTCTGATTCACAGGAAAATCAAGTCTGATAAATTGATTCTCTCCCTCTTCAAGACCCCCCTTAGCCAAACTAACTGGAGAAGAAAAGGGTCTTCGTAATTTTGTTCTAGGATACTAACGGCCGTTACGATTAATGTAGAATGATTTTACCCTTTATTTATACTCTACTATCAGACGAGGATTAGAAATTCATTCAGCTTTAGTATACCAAAAATCAAGCCACTCACTGTGGCTAATACAATCACTCCCTTTTTTAGAATCAGTAAAGCATATGCCTTGAATAGATATTGACAAGAAAGAGGAAGTCCTGAAACACCATGGCAACCCATGAGTTCATTAAAACTGGGCACCACTTCTTCATAATACTCACCTATGATAAAAAGCCCAGAAATCTTCTGTATTTCCCATAAAGAAATGCCAACTTCCCCATGACCTGTCACAAAAGTATTGGTCTCGGGACACCAAAACTCACACAAAGCCCGATACATATCATTAGGATGACTGTACTCCTTACTAGCTACAAATATAACTTCACTAAGGGAAGCTGTCGACTTTCTGCTTTGTAGTTTATGGCTCACATCCCAGCTCCAGTCCCAAAAACCACTGAGATATCGAATGTTACCTCGAGTATCAATATCTGAACCCCATTGAGTGAAACGTTCCATGATTTTCTACACCAAAATAGCCTCTAGTTTGATCATGATGTGGAGGATGACATAAAGATGGCTAACACTCCGTATCAATCTCATCTCTAGGAAGTAGGTCAACTCTTGAAGGATATTCACTCAAAGCTGTCAAATCAAGTGATGTGTCCCTTTCTGTATCATGTGCCTTCAAAGCACCAGTCATCGGTGTATGCACTGCAAGTTTCAGCTCCATAGATGAAATGTTTCCTCCTCTTGAATGATCAGATATCATAACATGGGGAAAACAAAGCCAATTTCCTTTCTGAGAAGGATCTACATGGTCATCTACCCAACCTTCATGCGGTAAGTTTTGCTTGAAACGATTCTCATTCCTTGAACCTTTGGAAAGAGTGTCCCTAGCCATCTCTGCGAAATTACAACGAAAAAAAAAGAATAAACACATTTATTCAAAAAGAAAAAAGTCTCACTAAGTACTAATGTCACATTGACTAAAAGTATATAAGAGTATGAATAAAAAATCCATCATATTCAATAATGCTATGGTGCTAGAGATTAGCCAACTGGCATGTACAAATGGTTTGTCACATGATACTTCTACATGAACAAATCTTGAATCTCGTGATTCTGCAAGCTAATTGACGTTTGTCAGTCAGTTGACGTTGTCCACTCCTAAACATTACTGATAAACAGTTACTTTAGAGATTGGCCAATCGACTGGACAAATGGCTCGTCGCATGGTTATTTTGTGTGCACAAATCTTACGTCAAATGATTATTCTGGCCAATTGACGTTTGTTAGCCAGTTGACGTTGTCCATTCTTAAGCACTACTAATTAACAAATGCTTTAGAGATTGGCCAACTAGCTAGACAAATAGGTCATCGCATGGATTTTCTACGTATACAAATCTTGAGTCTCATGATTCTACAAGCCAATTGATGTCTGTCAGTCAGTTGACGTTGTCCATTCCTAAGCATTACTGATAAACAGTTGCTTTAGAGATTGACCAACCGATTGGACAAATGGCTCGTCGCATGGTTATTTTGTGTGAACAAATCTCACGTCAAGTGATTATTCTAGCAAATTGACGTTTGTCAGTCAGTTGACATTGTCCATTCTTAAGCGCTACTAATGAACAGCTGCTTTAGAGATTGGTCAATTAGCTAGATAAATAGGTCGTCGCATGGATCTTCTACTTATACAAATCTTGAGTCTCGTGATTTTGTAAGCCAATTGATGTTTGTCAGCCAATTGACGTTGTCCATTCCTAAGCATTACTGATGAACAGTTGCTTTAGAGATTGGCCAACTAGCTGGACAAATTTCTCGTCGCATGGTTCTTCTACGGGTACATATCTCATTATGCAATTCTTTTGACAAGTCAACAGTGTTCGTCCCAAACATGATTAACAAATATAGTCATTTAACGGACATTAATAGTTCTTAATTTCTTAATTAATACACCATGTTGCAAATCATTGTATACAAGAACAAAAAGTATTAAAATTTTCAAGTTTAGGAGATTACTTTGTTTTGGTAATAACAGAGACTGAAGCTTTAAGTTGCCGAGATACTCTAAGTGACTGAGAAGCAATAACAAGGATTAAAACTCTTAGTTTCCGTTCACGTTCCAAAACTCAAGAGAAAACCTGAAAAAAAAATGTATAAACAAAGTAAAAGAAAGAGAACAACATCTTCAAGTTTATGATGCTCGAGAATTTTAATTTTGATTGGAAAAGAACATAGGAAGGTTCAAATTCAAATCAACAAAGGATTCCGATTCAAGAGTCCTATTTAAATCAATGGAGAATCCTAAAAGTTTCACTAGAAATGGATGAAAGTCTTAGTTCATTGTGATTGACAGAAGAAGATGCTATTCGAAATTGCTGAAGCTCTTAATATATATAAAAAAAAAGATCAGAAGGGAAGAAGGGGCTGCGAGGTAAGTATTGAAAGGTGCATGTATGGACAACACAAGCAAATCAGGGTGGCATAGCCCTGTTTATTTTTTATTTTTTAAAAGGAGAATATAATAGACGAAGAAGACAAGAGAGAAAAAGAAAACATAGGGATGCACATACCCCATTTTCTTAGCAAAAAAACAATCAACAAAAAAAAAAGGGAATACCTTGCTGTAAAGATCATTGCCCAAATCAAGAAATAGGTAACAATACCTTGATCCTGTGAAGATCACTGCTCCAATGGCTTATGCCTTCACGTAGCAAGAGATGAATTTTCTTCAATCTAAAAGGAACCAAGTTCGATGTTCAACGAAGAAGAGTTGTATGACATGTTTCTAGCAAGAAAGAGTCTTCTCTAATACATTTCCCTTCGCAATGCTCAAAAGGAGAATAAGAGGAAGTAATTAAGTGAGAAAAAAGGGGAGCACTGATTATATAATTTATAAAAGAATTTTTGCTGAAGAAGACTCTCTAATCGACGGAAATCTAGAAGAATATCCCAAGCGCAACCAATTTCTCAATTTCTTGGATGATTGTGAGATCCGTTTAAAGAAGGAGTCCTTCTTAAACCCGACTGTTGGTGTTTGATAAGAATTGAAAAAGCTTCATTGAAAAACAGGGAAATTTCATTGTTTCAATAGGACTGACCATCTACAACAGTTGCGTGCTTGGTTTGTAGAAAAAGAATCCTTCTTAAATCCGTTTGTTGGTATTTGAAAAAAAAAATCCTTCTTTGAATATAGAAAAAATAAATAAATAAATAATTTTTGTTTTATTTCGATCTAACTACAACAATCGTGTGTAGAAAGAAGTCCTTCTTGAAATCGATTGTGATGTTTGAGACGGAGTGAAAAAGCTCCGTCTGATTTTCTTTATAAATAAATAAGAAAAATCTCTCGATTTCAATCATCGTAGATTCGTCAATCCAAAAAGAACCTAGTCTCGTCGTCCAACATTGAAGAAAAAAATTCGTCGAGGCAAATTGGTGATGAAGAAACAAATGGAACAGTAGTGGAGAACTCAAGGATTATCGTAGACAGGGTTGAGGAATCAAAGAAGTCACCGTTCTCTCGATCAATTCCTTCTCTCTCGATGGATAAATCTCGATGTTGATCTTTATCTTGAAAGAACGATCAAACAACATGGTAATTTCTGCTATTTGATCTTGAAAAAAATTGGATCATACCGTTGAAATCAAGAAACTCTGATCAAATCTCCATCATTTAATTATGTTCTTCCTACATTAATGAGCAAGGTGAAGGTTTGGTCTCGAAGAGTTCGATGTTGCTGTATCAATAAGTAAGATGTTTCCATAACGTTTTCTTGAGATCTTGCTCAACTCGCAAGATCCGTAGTCATGAATTCTGGATCTCTCTACAGATTTTCGCCTAAAAGAAATATGAGATTCGTCAAAATAAAAAAACATAATTCAGGAACGATCTGAAAGGAGAAGTTTTGGGTTTTTGTTGTTGTTACTTTTTACATTAACACACCCAACTTCTAATGTTAAACCTCAATGGTTAAAAAAAAATGATGAGAATTAAAGGCGATCGGATTACACCAACCGTATAGAAGAAGTCTTCTTAAATCATTTTTTTTGTTGAAGACATGAAGGAGGAGACAGTAAAAACAAAATCATATTAAAGTGGAAGGATTAATGGTATTTGGTTAGTGTGCAGTGTTGAGTTGAGTTGCATACGTGTACGTCCTCTTGAGGCATCTAGAGCTATGTGGTTTAGTTTTTAAAAAAATATATATATACACCACAATACAAGGTGCTGTTGAACAAAGAAAATGAAAAAGTTGGGGTTGATCCCGTACATCTCAAAACACCAAGACTTTACAGGTGAAGGTGCTGTTGATAAAAGAAAATGAGAAGATGGGGGTATGATCCCGTACATCCCAAAGTTATTAGGTTGCATATGCAGTTCAGGTACACAAGTTTTGATGTAGGATACTTTTTGAGGAATGATCTCATGTTAATCGGATATACAAATTTTGAGTATGCATCTTAGCCACTACAAAATATGAGTTTGGATATTTTGAAGGGCTTGATCCAATACAACTCCAGCACACAAGTTTTAGATATTTTGGGGGGTTTTATTTTATATATCTCGGATACACTAAGTTCTAAATCTGGATATTTGAGGATAAATAATACACCACTCCCACTTTATCTCATCAAAGTACTCCAAAACAATTGTCCAAACCGAACTACAAGTTCCTAAGCACATACGGTAGTTCTAAAACAAAATTTCAAGGACACGTGGTCGGATGTTCTTCAAATTTTAATTATCAACATAGTCAAGGATGTACCAACTTCAACTACGTTTTCAATAACACATCCTTGAGGGGGCATTTGTAGGCACCTAAATTTTAAGGAGGCCTTCACAAATTTTTAAAAAAAAAAAAAATAAAAAAAAAATTCGTTAAAGTTATAAATGGACCTTGTATCCAAATTGAGTCCATTAATTGGGAATGTGCTCCTAGCAATCTTAGATTTTGGGTTTTCACAGATAAAACCCATGATCTAAATAAGACCAAGTGATCCATACGTTAAATATTGGGCCCTACACCCAAACAAAGAATTTGGCCCAATAATGATCCATGAAATCCTTAAAATTGGATTTGGACAAATTTAGCCTTTTAAACAAATCAATTAAATCTCTTTAAGTTGGGGTATAATTGGAAAGCTAAATTACCTTTTAGTCTATAAATACAAGAACCTCTCTCATTGAGAGGGGATCGGGATCACTTTCTCTCAGAAGACAGAAGCTCTCCCTCTAAAGAAGAAAAAGCTTTCAAGCCCTCCTCCAAAGACAAAGCAAGGTTCTTCAAAGATTCAGACTTCGACTAAAGAGAAGATCAAGCATAAAGCCCTTCTCTAGAAGTCAAAAAAATATTCTCAATCGATAAAGCGCGAAGTCCGGAGAGAAGAAAATCTACAGAAGCCTTTACAAAAGATCAAGCACAAAGTAAAGCCACCGTCCAAACATCCTTCTCAACCGATAAAGTGCGAAGCCCGGAGAGAAGAAAATTATATACATCATCATCACCTTTTTGTATTTGACTATTAATTAGAGGAAACACTGAGATCTGTATCTACTTTTCATCAAAAATCAATAAAATCATTTACGATTATATTTCACAAATCTCGAGGTAGATTTGTTGAAATTTATTGTTGACAAGTGTACTCTTTAATTTCAATATCTATTAAGTTCAATTAGTGAGTTCTAAGTCATTCTTCAAGTTTGATATTATGTTCAAATCGTTATTACACGCATGATAATCAAAAACTTCTTTATTTTATTAGAATTAAAAAAACATAAACTGACGAACTTGACTAAAACTCGAGAATTAAATAAAGACTAACATAATTGAAATGACCAACTAAATTTAAAGATTGACGAAAACTGAACTAAAACTAAAAGGAAACTCATGGACACTTATCTATAAAGCGAGGAGGTCCTTTTGGGTGGATGGACTTGATACTATGGTGCAAGGTTAGACCACTTGGTGTTGACATTGGTACTTTGGCTTGACAACTCTTTTGACGGACCCAAAATAGCATATATCGGGGTTCAGAATGTCTAGGAGCAATTCTTACCTGATTGGAAGTAAACCAAGATTAACCATTGATTCTGAAGGTTGGACTCTTAACCACATGATTAAAAATTAACCCAAGTCTGGTGGCAAACATTGAATCCAAATGCACTATAAGTCTATAATGACTAAAAATGTGAGAAAGGTTAATCTCAGGTCTATCCCTGATTAGGATTAAACCTTTGATCAGGCAAATTAATTTGACCCTAAGATCGAATTTTTTTTGGTATAAAATAGTCTGAATCTTTGAAAGTAAAACCAATTGGTCCAACTGCTTTGGTGTTGATTAATTTGATCCATTTGTTGATTGGGCAAATTGATTTACATTTCACACATTGGGTCAGACAGATATTATGGATTTACTTTGAATGGTTTGGACCAGTCCACCCACTTACCTGTTGATTGGATTGAATAGACCAACCCAGGAATACCCATAGTCGATTCTCGTCGTGACCTGTAGGAAAGCTCCTAGACTCTAGGTTTACTACATACAATGCAATTTATCTGGCCAACCTTGCCCAAGTGTATCTATATACTTCTCGAGAGTACTCGTTCAGACGGTATGTGGTGACTTGGTTTGATATACCGTAAGTATTCAAAGTGATAATCTAAGACTCCAACCCAAATCTCTGAAGTCAAAAACAGTTAGTTTAATCCCTAGTCTAGAGGTGGCGTACAATGCTGAGTAAGGGCACTCTTAAGTCACGTCTCGTCTAGAATAGACCTAGTCTATCCCCCTTGTACCGTAGTACATCAGGGTAGGATCTCGCTTAGACACTGATTTTAACCAAGAAGTGTAGTTGGTGAAATTAGATTAACTTTGATATACCGTATAGGTACGAGTCTAGGTTGGCGATCGGGACATGGGACTTTGTGGCTTACAATAGGAAAAAGGCTCAGGTCGCTCCAACATAGGTACATCGATATACCTTTCAGAATCACCTGATCAAATGGTATTGATGCTCAAGTTTTATATATCCTAAGGTATGTAACTGGAGTTGTGATTTTCATGAATGACGTCGCATTGACGAGGAGACCGGACTACACACTAGTACCATGTTGGCTATAAGGGACATACAAGAGTACAATGCAAAGTAATTTAAACGTGCTAGTGGTGTGTGCAAAATAGGATGGGGTGTGCCCGGGGTGTTTTTCGAATAAATGGGCCCACGAGCTAGGTCACATCATCAAACCATTAACATATGGATGCCGCATAAATACTAATCAGATAATACAAAATTCATAGCATTGAGATCAAGATCAAAGCAAGCGCATCAAAATATATTTGTAGAGATCATGGCATAATAGATGGGCAATCAATGAATATAACACAAAATAATCAATCAGATCCAACATTGAAACAGGCACAAAATTTTTATTTTTATTTTATTTTTTTGTTTTTATCTAGGGTTTAATCAAGGATCACTTTAGGTGATTCAACGTAAATCAAGATTCCAACAAATATTGAATTGATGATAGAATGATGGCTATAGGGAAAATGAGCGATGAACCCTTCTTAAAAAAAAACTATATAAAAAAATTAGAAACACATCCCAAAATAAAATCAAAGAGAAAGATCTTATTGCCACACCAACTCGTTTGCAATCAAATAAAGAATTAACAAACACCGATAGTGTGTTATAGATAAAAATTGGTGTGACGATTGAAAAAAGATTCTTTTTAACACCATTGCAACCAATAAGTCCTTTTTTTCTAAAAAGAAAAAAAAGAATTCTATTAAAAATATTTATGTTGCTGCCAACAAAAAAACCCTTTTTTTCTTATGTATGTTGTTGGCCAACACAACACCACCTCAAAAAAAAAATCTTATATTTATGTTGTTGCCAGCAACACACATCTCAGAATTTTTTTTTATTTTTTATGTTGCTGCCATCCAACACAAATTCACACATCCACAACTCACACAATCTTTCTCTCTCTCTTCCTCATACTCAACCTCATTGGCCTTGTTCCTTGGTTCTTGCGGTAATAACCAATTTCTCTCTAAATAAAGAATCGGGTTGTCACCATTTGGAAGAAACTTATTAGCTTCCTCAACTCCTCTCTGGAGGTGCTAAATGAGATCGCTCTCACAAAATAAATCAGGAACATTAACTGTGCTAACACTAGATAAATTCGGATTTTCTGTAAATTAAGAAAATACAATCCGAATTTGCATCGATGATATCCAAGGCTCTCGATAACGAAATCGAGTGAATTTAGGTTCTAAAGTAATCTACTCGATGAGATCTACATTTTATTAATAGGTGCCCAGACCTAATTCTCACTAGAATGTTCTGTAAAAATGTTTTAACAATGCTATCTCAACCTTCATTTAGCAACAATTTAGATTTACAGAGCTGCATTCGATTCTCATAACTTCGATATCTATTGGTAGAATAAAATGAACCATATGTTTCATTGATCCAGTTCTTCGGGGGTTGAAAAATGGTATCCTGTTCTTTATTCTTTGATGGTTGTTTTTACCATAAGATATTGGTATTCTAGGTATTTCTTGTGAGATACTTCAACGCCATTGTTGAGATTATTAAAATCCAAACCAGACTTCTCAAAATCGCCATTAACGAGAGTCGATAAAGAGAGAGAGAGAGAGAAAGAGAGAGAGAAGCGTCTTTTTCTTTGCTATCCCTTTCAGTACACATATGGAGAAGAAGATAGAAAGAGAAAAACAAACGATTTGGGAATCGCCACCTAATTTTATGACCTAGGAACCGAAACATGACTCAAAACAAAAAAAATGTACTAATCTATGAAAAGAAAGGGTCTGGGGATCACATTACGGGATCGGAAGGTGTTAAACATCGATCCCGTTAGGCAAACGCCGGTCTCTACTTTTCCCAAAAATTATTACATTGCTAAAAATGACCTAAGTAAAATAAAATAAAAACCTAACTTACCCGGGTGATTGTAACAACTCGTTCCCTCAGAATTGGTGAAGAGTGTCGTCGTATGAGTTTTCCTACTTTCTATTCATCACTGGATCCGCTTCTAATCTCCAAGATGAGATATCCTCCTCTTAAATCTGAGTATTTTATGATTTTTTGGAGGACTTCTAGGTTTTTTAGAGGATTTCTGGGGGTTTTTTGAGCAAAAATTGGGGTTTAGATGTTAAATAGAGAGTTGGGACTTCGAATTTAGGGTTTTAGGAAGGCCCCAAGGTATTTCTGACCTCTCTTTCCTAAGGTTTCTCTTGACCTGCGAGATTGGGTTGTGGAGGCTCCTATTTATAGAGTTTTTGGGAAGTTTTTTAGTTTGACTTGGTTTCTTTTAGATAAGATTATGTTGTTTAATTAAGATTTAATTAGGATTTTAATTCTTACGTACAATGAAATAATATTTTTTAATTTTTTTGGAGAATCCCCCTAATTATATCTTTAATTCTTTGGACACCCTGATGGATCTTTTAATAAATGTCAGGTGGGCTCCATTTGAACAAGTGGGCTACCACTTAAAATTTCACCCTTAGGCTTGATTAATTGATTTTATTTGTTTAAAAGTTTAAATTTAATTTATTAAGGTTTCACTTTGCGTTCATTAATGTTTTAATTATTAATTTCAAAATTTTAAATTTTTAGGGTTGGCAAATTATCATTTTGCCCTCAAAGTGGGCTTTTACATTTTGAAGATATTTTTCGAGATTTTAGGATATTTTAGAATCGATTTGTCGTAAAAAATTTAATGGGAGTATCTATTGAGGGCGTTTTCATAATTTTGTGAAAATTGGTGAAGCAATTTATTTGATTTTAATTTGTTATTTTATATATTCAAAAGGATTTTCTTAAGTGTAATAAAGGCTTTAAGGAAGTTTTGACGTTAGGGTATTTTGGTAATTTAGTCATTTTTTAGCGATTTTTCTGGTAAAATTTTCTTTTGTCTAAAAATGATGATTTTTACGTTTTTGGGCCATATTTTCCTAGTATAGCGTGATTTCTAAAGTTTTGTTTGTTTGAGATACCTCATCCGAATTTTTGAAATATATTTAGTAACAAATAAAAAATATTAAAATATTCATCCATAATTGGGAACCGTCACAATCAGGTTAACGAGTTGATTAATCAGGCGTATGCAAAAATGGGGTGTCTACACCATCTTAAATCATATCCCAGGTGAGCTTATGGATATTGGGTAGATTGTGGACCTGGATTAGACCAAGCGGGCCAATTTACTCACCTCTGCTAGCAATTTGGCTCCTCTTCTGATTATTGATGTTGATCTAGATGAGCTGACCATCCATCCCAACTCTGTTGAGGTCTTTTCTCCAACGAACCAGATTCCTCCTGTTGAGTGAATGTTTGTCTTTTGGTTTTTGATGTACTATGTTTTTGCTACTTTTTCTTGTACTCTCCATTTTTAGGTTTTCTTTTGTACAAAATTTAATACTTAATGAAGAATTTTGCTTTTTATCAATTGTAAACTTCTTTTTATGTACTCAATTCTCCTTAAATAAAACTTTTCCATATGAACAATTCTACTTTTCGCTCTGACTTAGCTGAATAACTTAAGTGCAATTAATCAAGATTTTTCTATTTGAAAAATCTTAGTCTTCTCTACATAGGAAGAATCTTGTACTTAGCTTACAATTTGCTCTAACAAAAGCTCCAATAGAAGTTTGTTCTGATCTCTACACCTCCTATTTCTTCCCCCTAGGTTCTACCTTATGTTTTTCTTACTTAGTTAGAACCTTTCCAAGGTTAGGTACATTAAAATACTCATTGGGTATAGCATAGATCACTTAGGATATCTAGTAACATATGTCTAGGCTGACTATCGTTCTACCTTGGAGAGATAACTCCTACCCTTGAATATGGACCTAACTCAGTGCTTTGCTAATCAAGGAAGTGCAGGGTCTTGACCAGCTCTATACCCTGTTAAGTAAGACAGAGTAGAACCACGAAGACCTTGGCTTCCAAGGGAACCCAACTCAGTGATTTGTCACTTAGGGCAAAGTGTGACCGACTAACTTTTCAATCTACCATTTAAGGCAGTGGAGAACTGTGAGGACCTAACTCCCAAAAACCCAATTCAATGCACTGCCACTCAGGACAAAACGTGGCCATCCAATTTTTCATTGTGCCACTTAAGGCAGAAGAGAGCTACTAGGACCTGATTCCTAAAGGAGCCCAACTTAGTGCTTTGTCACTCAAGACAAAGCGTAGCCGTCCAACTCTTCACTCTATCACTTAAGGCAAAGAAGAGTGTGAGAACCTGACTCCCAAAGAAGCCCAAATCAGTGTTTTATCACTCAATATAAAGCATGGCCGTCCAACTCTTAACTCTGCCACTTAAGGCAAAGGAAAGCTGTGAGGACCTGACTCCCAAAGGAGCGCAATTTAGTACTCTATCACTCAAGACAGAACGTGGCCGTCCAACTCTTCATTTTGCCACTTAAAGTAGAGAAGAGCTGTGAGGATCTGACTTCCAAAGAAACCCAACTCAATGCTTTGTCACTCAGAACAGAGTGTGGTCGTCCAACTCTTTATTCCGCCACTTAAGGCAGAAGAAAGCTGTGAGAACCTAACTGCCAATAGAGCCCAACTCAGTACTCTATCACTCAAGATAGAGCGTGGTGGTCCAACTCTTCAATCCACCACTTAAGACCGAGAAGAGCTGCAAGGACCTGACTCCCAAAAAAGCCCAACTCAATGTTTTGTCACTCAAGATAGAGCATGGCTGTCTAACTCTTCACTCTACCACTTAAGGCCAATGAGAGCTACGAGGACCTTACTCCCAAAGGAGCCCAATTTAGTACTCTATCACTCAAGACAAAGTGTTGCCATCCAACTCTTCACTCTACCATTTATAGTAGAAGAGAGCTACAAGGACCTGACTCCCAAAGAAACCCAACTCAGTGTATTTTCTTGTACAAGTTACCGACAACTAAGGGAGATTTCTTTTTATTAATAATATCTTTTGAGGTTACACGTATTCCACAATCTAAGAAGCTCTTGATCCGACAATTTAGACAAGTAGTATACCCCATTTTGGCCAACCCTCATTACTCTATAAGGTTCTTCTTAGTTTATTGGATTCTGACCTATGTGGTCAGAATCCAGTAAACGGTGGTGATGGATTTTGCCTCACGGATCCGAAGTCACTTCTATCACATCCCTTCTTATGCCAATATGGTGCTTGCCAAAATCACTTCGATGCTCAAGTTAGAAAAATAAGGGAATAGTCTAAAGAGCTGGTTAGCCTTCCAATCTACCAAAAGCTCCCTTCCTCTGTGCTAATTGTGTTATTTATGGATCCTTACTACGAATCAGGGTTTTTTCTCTTACGGGTAGTGATTCTGGGGAATTCTCTCATTCTGTGGATCCATAAACAAAATGGGGATCTTCTAAATTGGTTATACTATACTAGGGAGATCTCTTCCAAGATCTCTGGGCTTGACATGCTCATATCAGGATTATGGGTATTTTTTGACCAAGTTTGCCTTGCTTTGTAAACTAGGTCTTATTTTAATGTTGTGCTGCCCTTTTAGCTAGACTAGGGAGATCTTTGATTTGACCTGCCTTGCTGCTGGGTAGCACCCGCATGTTGATTTGTGTATGGTACCACTTAATCGGTTTGGACACGTGTATGACTTAGATAATTGCGTGATTTTCCTCTACAATTATCCTATCTCGAGGAGACGAGAAGTTACTTTGTCTTCTCGAGACACGTAACTTCTTTCTCATTGGTTGCCTTGATTTTCTATAATAACTTCTACTCTTAATGAATCAACGTATTTAATGGAATGTTATTTCAAATCATCTTTGATGGCTAAGATGGATAGATCTTCCTTAGTGTCCGTCCATGTACCCCAGCTATCATCAATACTACCTCCAAATTACGACGTTTAAGTTGAATTTAGGTTGTCTTCTCAAACAAGTGTACTAATCTATTTTTTCTTATAAATAGGAGACTTAGTGCTCATTCTCCTTTTAACTGTGCTATTGTTCTCTATGATCTCGTCTCTTTGCATTTTATGAAAAACCCCTTCTCTCTTTCTTTCTGCTTCGTTATTATTATTACCTCTTTCCATACTGAGGTAATCTTCTTTACTTTTTCTCTTTTCTACAAACTTATTTTCTCAATGACTGCTAACGTGGCCCAACTTCGGAGAGGTCTCTATATCCCTACCTCTATGTTTATTCGGGCTTGTGATGACCCCAAAAACCTTGGTGAATGCCGTCAAGGAGAGATTATGGTCAACGTTAGCCAAATTAAGGTTGGCCTTAGTTTCCCTTTTTATCCTTTCCTTAGAGAGGTATTAAGTTAGATAAATCGGGCCCCAAGCCAAATGTCTGGCAACTTCTACTGTCTAGTGGAGATTGTGGAGAAAATTGGCATAATCCCCAATAACTTCCTCTCCAAATACAATCTGAAAGCTATCCTCCAATGCTCGGGGTATTACTCGCTGTCCTCCAAGAATGGAACAATGGTGCTAGCTTTTTCTCTCCCTAGTGTTTACAAAGGGTGGTACAAGGACCCCCATTTATCTTTGGGAATTGAGAGTTCGCCCCTAGCATTCCTTGTGAGGGATTTAGAGTCTTTCAGTCCTTTTAGGGTAAGATTGACTTTTGAATTCCTGGTTGTATCTCACCCTTTCATTCTGTCTACAACATAACCTAATTCTAACTTTTACTTTCTCTCTCTCCACAGATTCTTTTACCTTTTCCGCTGTTGAGGTGAGGAAAAAACAGTGTAGGGCATCCAAAGATAGGAGGTTAGTAGTAGTAGACCTCCAAACCAGAGTTGTTGAGGGGGTGGTGGTGGAAAATCAGATATGTTTTCCTTTTTCTATTTTGCCTCAACCACCTACACGTCGGGCCTTATCTGATCAGGTCGAATAGATCCCGAAAGACCTCTCTTCTCCCTTGGCTTCTATTTTCGATTTGCCTTCACCTCCAATCTTCTATGGGTCCTCTAACACCGTGAACATTGACCTCTCAAAGTTTCCTTCCTACTTTTCCCTTGTCATTAGGGCTACTCCACCCATTGACCAGGGTAAGAAGAAGAATCTAGCCCCTTGTGGCTCTACCCTCACTAGAGAAGTAGGCCAACTAGCATTGGTGCTTGGGGAGCAGGTCGCTATTGCTTCAACTTCTATTGCTACTACTGTTGTTACTGTTGCTACTACTAAGCTTCCTAAAGAGATTCAGGCTCAGGTAGTGTAGATCTCGGGCACTATTAAGGAGCACAACCCTAGCCCTGATCTTCAACCGCATAAGAGGTGTAGGCTGATCAAAAAAAGTTTGAAGAGTCCTTTCCCTCCAAAGGAGTCTAAGTAAGAGGGTCCCGGTCATTGCAAGACTCTTCTAGAGGAAGTTGCATTCTCCTGGAGGGGTCACGGGACCTTCCTTTAGGATGAAAATGAAACTAATGACTTTCAGCCCCATTTTTATGTTCATAATAAGAGTTGCGCGGTGAAGAACCCTATCGTTGTTACCGTTTTATTCTCCCAATCCATTTTTCCTAAGGATTGGGATGTTGCGGATCAGGCCAATGTTGATCCAAGTTTTGGTCAGTTTATTCATAGCCTCTATCAGGTAATTCTCTTATCTTCCTACTCTATTTTTCAGGCTTTACTCAATTAATTACTTTATTCTTCTTGCAAGCCAACATCTATAGAACATTGTCCTTCCTGAAATGGCGTCAAGCTGACTACCAGGCGACTAATCTAACTAGGGAGCATAAAGAGAAAATCACTCTGCTACAAGTTAAGTTGGCCTCTTTTAGCCAATTTTCCCAAGAGACTAGAGAGGAGATGGAGGCTAACTTGGCCCAATTTTCTAAGGCAAACTTAGACTTGAAGGCCACCAATAAGAAGTTGATAGATTTCTAGGATGTTCTTCAATTGGAACTGGCCAACTACAAGAAGAGAATATAGAAGAAAGGCGTTGAGCTAGCAGATCTTCGAGAGAAGGTACAATAGTAAGAGCTTGAGCTAAGCTCCTTTAGGGTTGGAATTGAGATGGCTAGGGCAACTTAGGCAAAAGAAGATGAGGCTGAGACCATGATATTACTAGGAAAGCTATAGGCCCAATATTCTTGGTTGGTAGAAGAAGCCTTTTCTAAGGCTTATCATAAAGGCTTTGAGGCTGCTCGATGTTAGTATGAGGAGGAGGAAGGTGAAAAAGATAAAAAGGATGAAGATCCTACTGATCCTCCCATCAAGGAGATTCATAGCTAGTTTGACGATTATAGTCGAGTCCCACCCTTCTAATTAGATGAGGAGGGGATTCCCATTACTATTTTGGACCGAGTCCCTAATAAGCTCAAGGTGGCTGGGCGTACCATAGAATTGGACCAAGCTAGAGCAACCGATTCACTTTCTCAAGCTAGTGATTTGCCCCCTAACTTGCCTTTTGTCCTACCTTTTGAGCTGTCTCCTACCCCTATTAATGATGTTAATTAAGACGAGGTGCTTGACCATCCAAATCTTGTTGTTAAGACTTCACCTTCTACCAGCCATCCATCTACCATCGAATGAAGATTTACTCATTGATTTTAACTATATTCTTTTTTTGCTACTATTTTTTGTATTTTCCCCCCTTTGGGACTTCTCTTGTATGCTCATTTGTTGTTAATGAATAATTTTTTAAAATAAATTGTTAATCTTCCTTCAATATGAACTCTACTTTTGCGCACTATTTGCACTGCACACCCGACTACTAAATTATTTTTTACCTTAGCATAAATTTTAACATTATGTTTTACTTAAAGACTTCAGTAGATCAGTTCCTTTACACTGTTTGCATTACTTAAACCAATTGCTAATCTGCCTTCAATGTGAACTCTATTTGCACTGTTTGCACTGCACATTCAATTGTTGAATTGTAGCAGATCTGTTCCTTTGCACTGCTTGCATTACTTAAAACCAACTACTAATCTACCTTCAATGTGAATTCTATTAGCACTGTTTGCGTTGCATATTCAATTACTGAATTGCAACAGATATGTTCCTTTGCACTGCTTGCATTACTTAAACCAATTGCCAATCTACCTTCAATGTGAACTCTAGTCGCATTGTTTGCACTGCACATTCAATTGCTAAACTGCTTATATTTACTACCTCTTCCCCCTAGGTTCTACCTTACATAAATTTTACTTTGGTGGAGCCTTTTCATAAAAAAAATTGGGGAGGTACCTTTGAATTACTATCCTTCAAGAAGCCTCTAACTCAACTTTATTTATTTATTATTGGAATGACTATTATTTAGTATTTTTATTATTCTAAGGCAAACTAGAGTCTTTTCAGCAACTTTCCTCCTACCTATAGGTAGATGTCTTTGAGGATCTGATATTCTGCTTAATAAATCTCCTTCTACTAAACAAATCTCTGTGTTTTGTCACTTAGGACAGAGAATGGTCGTCCAACTCTTTGTTCTACTAGTTAAAATAGAGGAGAGCTACGAGGACCGGACTCTTGAATGAACCTAATTTAGTATTAAATTACTTGTGCCAGAGTAGAATCCCGACTAGTTTCTCACTCTACCAATTAAGACAAAAAAAAATCCATGTAAGCTTGGACCAAAATGGGGTCCTTATTTAATGTTATTGTACTCGTGGTAGAGTAGGACCCCGATCAGCTTCTTACTTTATCAATTAAGGCAAAGAAGACCCACGTAGACTCGGATATAGGCAGGATCCATCTTCAGTACACTTGAACTCGTGACAAAATAGGACCCCGACCAACTTCTTGTTCTGCCAATTAAGGTAGAGAAGACCCACGTAGGCCTAGACTTAAGTGGGATCCATATTAGTGTTATTTTACTCATATCAAAGTTTGGTCATGACTAGCTTTTTACCTTGCTAATTAAGGTAGAGAAGACCCACATAGACCCGAATCCAGGTGGGATCCATGTTTAGTGCTCTTGAACTTGTGACATAATAGGATTCTGAGCAACTTCTTGCTCTACCAATCAAGGCAAAGAAGATCCATGTAGGCCCGAACCTAGGTGGGATCCACATTAGTGCTATGTTATTCGTACCAGAGTTGGGCCCCGACCAGTTTCTTACCCTGTCAATTAAGGCAGGGAAAATTCACGTAAGCTTGAATCTATGTGGGATCCATCTTCAGTGCTTAATTATTCTCATCAAAGTAGGGCCCCAACCAACTTCTTATCCTGCCAATTAAGGTAAAGAAGACCCACGTAGGCCCAGATCTAAGTGGGATCCACCTTTGATGCTAAATCTACGTGTAGGCTACTAGCGATTAGAAAAGATTTATTTATTGAAAGTACCTTTTCAAGTTACATGTATTCCACGGTCTAGGCAGCTCTTAACTAGTAATTGTAATCAAGTAATAGACTTATTTCTGGCTTACCCTTGCTACCTGTATGGCTTTTCCCAGTTAGGACCAAGCTTGCTACTGTTCTGCTATTCGATATTTTTGAATACTCTACGCAGTACTAGGCCTCCTTCTTTAAACTGCTTGAGGCAGACACTCTTGTTGAAATAGTTTTACAGCTTCTTATGCTAGCTTTCTAGCCATATCAATACTGCTTCTTGCTTCTCTTCCAACAAATCTAGTTTTGCGATTATTTGTCGATTGCTCTGGTTGGTCTGCATTCTAGATCTTATTGTGGGGAAATTATTTTCTATTGGAATCACTACCTCCATTCCATAAGCCATAGCAAACGAAGACATACCTATGGAGGTTTTGACAATTGTCTTGTAGGCCCATAGCACGCTATGCAAGACCGTTATCCATCTTCTTCATTTTGCTTCTACTAGCCTCTTCTTTAGTGTGTCTATTAAGACCTTGTTGGTAGCTTCAACTTGTCCGTTGCCCTATGGATATTGTGGTTTGAAAAATTACTGCGTTATCTCATGCCCTCTACAAAAATATCTGATCTGTTCTCTGGTAAATTATTTCCCATTGTCTGAGACTATAGTGCATGGTAAACCAAATCGACAAATTATATTCTCCTATAAGAACTTCAAACTTTCTATAGGCATATTCTAGCTAGAGGGAGTTTTTGGTGAAGTAATATGTCACTACCAGCAGAAAAGTTAGGTTACTTGGTGCCCTAGTCAACGGGCCTACTAGATCAATTCTCCATTTTACAAAAAGCCAAAAACTGATGGAAAAGTTGAGCTGTATTACTAGTTGGATTATCCTCCCTTGTCTTTGGTAATTGTCGCAATGCTTAATAAGTAGTGTTACGTCTTTTTGCAAATAGGACCAGAAATACCCTTGGGAGAGTACTTTGTGGGCCAAAGGCCTTGCCCCTGAGTGGTTCCCACAATCCCCTTCGTGGATCTCACTCAGCACGTTCTTTGCCTCCTATAACGTTAGGCAACGTAGGAGTGGCCCTCCTACTGACTTCGTGTATAGAATCCCATCTAGGATAGTGTATCTCTCTACCTACTCTTAACTCATCTTGCCTTTTAGGATTGTTGGGCAACTTTCCTAGCTATAAGAAGGTAAGGATTAGGCTCATCCACCCTTGATTTCCTATTGTAGCTACTACACTGACCAATTCTAGCTTGTCTATCCCAGGTCTTTCTTGGTAGCCCAATGGTAGTTTTCTCTTGTCTTATCCTACCAACATTAAGGTTATGAAGGCTAGAGCATCTATATTCCTATTATCTGTCTGTGATATGTGTTCTACTCTGACTTTTCCAGCTCGTAGTATGGTAAACCTGATTTTCTCATAGTAGAGCTATATTTTGGGATCTCATGCTTCAAACATACCGTTGACATGTTAACTGCTAGGTTCGAGTCACTATAGACTATTGCCTCAGTTACCCCCAACTTTGCCAATGAATTGAAGTCGAGTAGCATTGCCTCATATTTTACTTTATTATTTGATACCCTAAAACCTATTCTGATTGTCTTCTACCAGCAAATGTATTTTTTCCTCTACTGGAAAGTCTGCCAAGAAGTTTGCCATTGCTTATTCTATTAGCAAAATTCTGGACTTATACTCAAGTCCAAATTCTACAAGTTGTACAGGCTATTTTTGTATTATGTCCGATCCCTCTATCTTTTCCAAGATAGACTTCAAAAGGTATTTGATGATGACTTGTACTCGGTGCGTCTAGAAGTACGGTCTTAGGCGTAATACTGTGTAAACTAGAGCTAACCCCATTTTCTCAAGTCTGGAATAGTGTTTCTTGACATCGGTGAAGGTCTTGCTCAAGAAGTAGATAGGCTGCTCTGTTGTTATTGTAGTCTTTACCAAAACTAAATTGAGTGCATATTCTAAAATAGTTAGGTACAATCTTAGTTCCTCTTCTACTTTTGGTTTGGAGAGTATAGGCGGTCTGCCCAGATATTTTTTCAGCTTTGTGAAGGCTTGCTTGCTTACACTCCTTTTTTTACTTGAACTTGGTATTCTTCCACAACAGTTGGTACAATGGCCTACATTTATCTAAAGATCTAGAAATGAATCGATTAAAGACTGCTACTTTTCTTGCTAACTTCTAGACTTGTTTTTACGTTTTTGGGGAGGACATTTCCAATAGTGCTCTGATCTAGTCTGGGTTGGCTTCTATACCTCTTTTCGTGACTAGGTAGCCCAAGAACTTCCCCGAAGTTCATGTGAAAGCGCACTTCTCTAAGTTGAGATTCATCCCAACTTTTCTCACTTGAGAAAATACTTTTTCTTAGATCAGTGACATGATCTTCCTTCTTCTTACTCTTTACCAGTAGATCATTAATATAAATTTCTACAATATTACCTAACAAATCCCTAAAGAGTTCTTTTACCAACTTTTGATAAGTAAGCCCTACGCTTTTCAACCTGAAGGACATAACTTTGTAGTAGTAGAGCCCTTGCTCAGTGATGAATGTTGTCTCCTCTTGATCTGTCGGGTTGCCTATTATTACACCAAGTAAATTTGTTACCCGAAAACCCAGCATCAACTAAGTGCAAAACCCCCCATCAAATCCCCCAGATTCTCCATAGACTCACGATTAGGAAACTTTCCACCTTTCTTTTCATTAGGAAATAGAACGGTGTTAAAATCTCCCACAATAATTAGATTATCTACATCTTTAAGCATACCTTTCAATTCATTCCAAAGGTTCCGACGTTCTTCAATTATCCAAGCAGCCCTTTAAATGCAAAACACTAGAACTTTCTACTCCATTACGGTTTCTACCAAAATAAATTGAGACGACTGATGCACCACTCGAAACAATGAAGGATCTCTGAACCAGAACACCCAATATAGACCCATGGTAATTATCTTCATCATTAGAAATCGCAACACGAGATTTAAGGATGGCTTGCATCCTCACAAAATTTGCATCTGATCGAGACATTGGCTCCAGCACAGCCAAGAAGAGGGGTTTTATTTGTTTCAACAAATTCTTAAATCTAAGAAGAGTGGAGGAATTATTAATTCCCCTAATGTTCCAGATAAGAGCAGACATTAAAAAACAAGGATTACAGATTTTTCTCGATCTAGTCCTTTTGGGAGACCCAGATTAGACCATGAACGACGTCTGCAAATTCTCACTCGTTTGGATCTATTGCTACCAACATCAGAAGAGTAATCCAAGTTTTTCTAAATAGTAGAGGAGAAATCATCATCGTCCTCTTCTGAACCAGCATCTTCTGCTGCATCCTCATGGAGAATCTGATGTTGAGAGACAGGCGGTAAAGAAGCAGCATTAATTTTATTTGGAGTTGTCCGAACTCTAACCGAGACAGTCGAAATAGGATCGGATCTGGGGTTGACTCGATATAGAGACGAAGAATCCCCCGAGTTATATTCTATTATCTCTCCCCCTTCAGGACGAATTTCCTCAATCGGATCCACTGCCATATCCGTAAAAGGATTCAAGACTATTTTAATTAACGGTTTGTTAGTTTCCTTGTTTGACTCCAACACTGCCTCCTGTAGACACCCCATTTTTGCATTCGCCTGATTAATCAACTCGTCAACCCGATCACAATAGTTCCCAATGATGGATGTTTATTTCAATACTTTATTTTGTTACCAGATATGTTTCAGAAATCCGGATGAGATATCTCGAACTGATAAAACCTTAGAAACCACGCTACGCTAGGAAAATATGACCCCAAAAACATAGAAATCATTATCTTGCAGACTAAAAAGAAGCTTTACGATAAAAATCACTAAAAATGACCAAATTACCAAAATACCCCTAACATCAAAACAACCCTAGAGCCTACGTTACGCTTAGGAAAACTCATTCAAACACATAAAATAATAAATCAAAACCAAATAAACCACTTCGCCAATTTTTACAGAATTCGACAAAATTATGAAAATGCCCCTCATAAAATTCATGACTATTTCATACAAAAAATTTCATATATGACAAAAACCAACATTCCCATTGAATTCCTTATGAAAAATCAATTCCAAAACATCCTAGAACACCAAAAATCAACTTGAAACACAAAAAATCCTCTCCAAGGGTAAAATGGTAGTTTTACAATTTTAATAATTAAAAATTTTAAAATTAATAAATAAATAATGTAAAGTGAAACATTAATAAAATTAATTTAAAATTTTGAACCAAAAAATCAATCAATCAGGCTTTCAGGTAAAATTATTGATGGTTGCCAGGATATTTATTCAAGGACCCCTCCATCTGGGGGCCCAAAGAATTAAAGATATAATAAAAGGGGGTTCTCCAAAAATTAAAGTCAATCAAGTAAGACTAAAGTCAAGATATTAAAAGTCAACCAAGAAAGACTAAAATCAAAGTATTAAAGTCAATCTCATAAGACTAAAGTCAAAACCCTAATTAAAATCCTAATCTAAACAAATCAAGTCAATCTCATAAGACTAAAGTCAAAACCCTTAATCAAAACCCTAATTTAAACTAATCAAGTCAATCTCATAAGACTAAAGTCAAAACCTTAAATTAAAACCCTAAAAACTAAGTCAATCTCATAAGACTAAAGTCAAAACCCTAATTAAAATCCTAAAAGAAATCCTAATTCTTTTAAAAAACTTTATAAATAGGAGCCTCCACATCCTATTTTCGTATCCAAGAAAAAACCCTAAGAGTAGTAGGTCAAAAAGGTTTCCTAGCCTCCCATAAACCTTAATTTTGAAGCCCCAACTCCTTACCTAACACCCATACTTCGATTTTAGCTTAAAAAATACCTAGAAATCCTTAAACAAATCCAAAGAACCCAGATCTAAGAAAGAGATACCTTGCCTCGGAGATCAGAAATCAGATCCGAAATCAGAACGAAGCAAGGAGTACCGTACAAGGAATTGTTTTATCAGATCTGAGGGAATAGAACCGCTGCGTTCGAAGGTAAAATTCTTTTATTTTTTTATCTAGGTCTTTTTGTTAGCAATGTAATTTTATTTGGGATAAGTAGAGACCGGCATTGACTGGGCAGAGTTGGTGCCTAACACCTTCCAACCCCGTAACGTGATCCCCGAACCCATATCTATTTTAGTAGATTAGTTAATTTATCCGTTCTGAGTCATTAATCGGTTCCTAGACCGTAATAACTAGGTGGCGACTCCCAAACCTCAAAGGTCAAAAGTGGATCTGCACACCTCGCGGATCGAGGGCGTTTTCAGTGGCGACTCCACTGGGGATTTTTGAGGATCAGACTTGAAAAGTCCCAAGTATGGGACTATTGCCAGTAGAACCTAGTTTTTTATTTTATTTTTAGTTTTTTATTTTTTTATTTTGATTTTTATCATTCTTTTGACTCTATTGGTGATCATTGATTGGGATGTTGAATATTTTTGTTTGGCACATCTTTGTTATGATTCAATTTGGGGTCATTCAGAATGACCCTAAATAATGCAAGATATCAAAGGTTAATGACATAGGGAATGACCCATTTTTTTATTTGAATTATTTTTGGGTCTGTATTATCCTTTATTAGTATCTTTTGGTTTAATTTTGGATACTTCGTTTTGGCACTTTTTTTTTATGGTTCAATTAAGGGTCGTCACCTTTCGATGATTCATAAATAATGAAATATTCAAATTGACATAAATTAAGGATGGAATAATGGTAATTGGGATGAGAGTTATGATATATATATATATATATTTTTTTTAAAGAAAAATAATAATTTTGGATGATTTTTTGGCACGTTACTAGGCATAGGCGGCGAGTTGTGAAAAAAAATTATTTGTGAGTGATGCAGTAAGAAATGAAAAAATTACTTTTTTTAATGTTGTTCGTGATGAGGAGAGAATTCTAAGAAAAAAAAAATCAGAAAACAAATTGCAAAATTTTTTTTTTTACGCGTGGTGTGCCATTAGTAGAAATCTGTTTCTACTATTGTTTATCTCCTTCTCCAAAATAAAAAAACGAAAAACAACAAAGAAACGCAGAGAAAGGCGTCTCTCTCTTCCTCTCTCTCTCTATCTCTCCTCCATCCCTTTTCAATCTCTTCTCCTTCTCTTCGATCCGGATGTTCTTCTTCTTCTTCTAAATCAAGCAAAAGAACAATATCCATCGTCAATGTCTAAGATTTGGTCAGAAAGATCGGATCTTTCTTGAAATCGACACTCTAAACTCTCTTGATGAACAAAATCAAAAGCTAATCGAGTCACCTCCGTTGGACAGATCAAAGAAACTTCCAATGATTTAGTTTCAAACCATTGTTTTTGTTGACCGATTGGTCGATTCATCTCCATGTCCGATTCTGTTTGTTGTTCATGATTCGTTGAAATTAAAAGGGAGGGATTGTTAATGAGAAATAGGGACCGTTCAATGTGGTGTTCCTTCGTTATTTGTCTGCTTTGTCATTTGAGCACTACTGTTCATAACTCGACAATAGGTTCATCAGCCATGATCGGGGGTAATGGCTGGACCTCAGTTTTGGTTGAGGTGCAAGTAATAATTGGAAGCAATAGCATGGGGAATGCCCCAGGGAGCTTGTCTTCTTTGGCTTCTAGCACGACAACAGGTCTTAATCTGGCTGAAACTTTGGCACAAGCCCCTTCACGTGCTCATACTTCTCCCCAGTTATCCGTCGAGACTCAGAGGCTCGAGGAATTGTCAATTAAACAATCTCGACAATTAATACCCATGACGCCATCGATGCCTAAAGACCTCTGCTATGAATTCGGAGAAATAGAAACCCAAAGTTACAGCCAGAAGTGAGACGACTGTAGCTAACAAAAGTCTAGAAACCTCCCCTATAGGTCACGACTTGAACTTATTGGGTGTTCCCGAGTTGTTTATTGAATGGGACCTTATGAGTGATGAATGTATGTGAATGATGATATCAGAATGTATGTGATTGATGAGATCAGAATGTATGGTTGTCCTCAAAGATTAAAATTTTTTGTTTTACCTGATTAAAATAGGTGCACCGACCAAATAAAATCCATTTTAACTTGGCAATGATTCATAATGACCCAATCCATCTCGATCCAACGATCATTATGGGCCGATCCATTTGAATCAAAATGGAATTCAAAGTAAAATATTTTTCAAAAGAGAAATGCTTTCCAAAAGTAAAATATTTTCCAGAAGAATAAGATTTTCCAAAAGGAATGCTTTTCAAAAAAAAGTTTTCTAAAAGAAAATATTTTCAAAAAAAAGAAAAGGAAGAAAAATATTTAAAAAAAAAATAATGATTTACAAAAGATTTATTTTTGCATGAAAATTATTGAAATATGTTTGTGAAAATTATTATTCAATAAAAACATTATTTTTCAATAATAAAATTATTTTCCTTCTGAATAATCATTGAATGGATGAATTGTTTAATGGATTGTTCAATAAAAACATTATTTTTGATAATTTTTTATTGGGCTAAGTTTTCGAAAAAAAAAAGTTATTTGTTGTTTTTTAAATCGATTTTATCAAAATAAAGGAGATAATGATTTTTGGGCTCTTTGTCTTCTTTGGCTTCTAGCACGACAACAGGTCTTAATCTGGCTGAAACGTTGGCACAAGCCCCTTCACGTGCTCATACTTCTCCCCAATTATCCGTCGAGACTCAGAGGCTCGAGGAATTGTCAATTAAACAATCTCGACAATTAATACCCATGACGCCATCGATGCCTAAAGACCTCTGCTATGAATTCGGAGAAATAGAAACCCAAAGTTACAGCCAGAAGTGAGACGACTGTAGCTAACAATAGTCTAGAAACCTCCCCTATAGGTCACGACTTGAACTTATTGGGTGTTCCCGAGTTGTTTATTGAATGGGACCTTATGAGTGATGAATGTATGTGAATGATGATATCAGAATGTATGTGACTGATGAGATCAGAATGTATGGTTGTCCTCAAAGATTAAAATTTTTTGTTTTACCTGATTAAAATAGGTGCACCGACCAAATAAAAATCCATTTTAACTTGGCAATGATTCATAATGACCCAGTCCATCTCGATCCAACGATCATTATGGGCCGATCCATTTGAATCAAAATGGAACTCAAAGTAAAATATTTTTCAAAAGAGAAATGCTTTCCAAAAGTAAAATATTTTCCAGAAGAATAAGATTTTCCAAAAGGAAATGCTTTTCAAAAAAAATTTTCTAAAAGAAAATATTTTCCAAAAAAAAAAGAAAGGAAGAAAAATATTTTTAAAAAAATAATGATTTACAAAAGATTTATTTTTGCATGAAAAATTATTGAAATATGTTGTGAAAATTATTATTCAATAAAAAACATTATTTTTCAATAATAAAATTATTTTCCCTTCTGAATAATCATTGAATGGATGAATTGTTTAATGGATTGTTCATAAAAACATTATTTTTGATAATTTTTTATTGGGCTAAGTTTTCGAAAAAAAAAGTTATTTGTTGTTTTTTAAATCGATTTATTCAAAATAAAGGAGATAATGATTTTGGGCTCTTTGAGAATTGTTATTTACACACCAATCCTCTACTTGTAATGCACCAATCCACATATAATCAACTATTTATTTTCAAAAGAATTGGTGTGTTGTAAAAAAGCAATTGGTATGCTAATAATATCTCTAAAAGTTTTTATTTTGTTGTAAGAGAAGCAACCCTTTATCTGTCTAAGGAAGATAATTTTTCTTATTGTTACATCAATTTTTATCTATAACAACACCATCGGTATTTGTTATTTGATTGCAAACATAGAAATTGGACTGACAATAATAAAAAAAGGAAAAATTTCTTTTTCTTGAAAAAATCTATTTGTTTTTTTTAAGAAAAAAAAAAGGGTCATTATTCCTCATCTCAACAATTATCATTCTATTTTCAATTCAATATTCTTTAAAATTTTGGATAATTGTGGGTCACACGAAGTGATTTTTGATTGGACCATAAAATAAAATAAAATAAAAGGATTCGATTTCGAAAATCAACCATAGGAGTGAATGTTTTAGGTGAGTCAACTTAGTTGAACTCATCTTACATCATGTGAGGAACTAGTTTGTGTGCTATTTATTTTAATTCTCTTTATGTAGTTTTACCATAATGTGTTGCCATGATACCCAATTTTGAACATAATGAGTCGAATCAACTCATTTGAATTTATCGATTTCATGCAATTTGTTGCTTGTTCTTATACATTCCCTTGATATGTTATGATGATATTGTTTCCATGTTATATGAGGATTGAATGCTATTAGATGAGTTAACTTGATGAGTCCATGTTTGAATAGGTTATGTGCTAGATTAGGGTGCATGATTTCCCTTTTGATACCCGATTGATATGATGATACCCTTTTGATATCTTGATTGATAGAACCTTAACTCTAACATATTGACTGATTGGTTTTAATTAATTGATTGGTCTTGATTGATTGGTTGATTTTAATTCCTCCTGATTTGCATGCCATGACTTTGATCTTGATAATCTTTGATGATTGTATTCACTATGATTGTGGCCCATTAATGGTTTGATATGACTCATAGGCCCATTTATCTGAAAAAAGGTCCCGGGCACACCCCACCCTGATTTGCACACACCACTAGCATGTTTACTACTTTGCACACTTACATGTCCCATATAGCCAACGTGGCACTAGTGTGTGGCCCGGTCTCTTCGGAGATGCGACGTCATTCATGAAAATCACAACTCTAGTCACGTACCTTAGGGTATATCAAATTGGGGCATTAGTACCGTCTGATCAAGTGACTCTGAAAGGTATATCGATGTACCCAGGCTGGAGAGACCTGAGCCTTTGACCTATTGTAAGCCACACAGTCACATGTCCCTTTGCCAACGTAAAACTAATACGTGGTCGGTCCTCTCATGGGATGCCAAACCATTTATGAAAGCTAAAACTCTTGACTCGTACCCGTAGGTATATGAAAGATAATCCATGTACATCAATTGCACTTCTTGGTCAAAACCAATACCTAAGCGAGATCCTGTCCCGCTGTACCCTACTGTACGAAGGGGACTAGGGTTACTAGTCCGTCAGTTGGAACGAACGTCAACGCCAAATCAATCCTTTAGAATATCTCAACATTTTCCAGTTGTTCCCTGAAGATCACAGTGCCTAACCCTGTCGGTTTGCAAGCAATGTCTCGTCCTCAGTCCTAATCAAGACCGATTAGGTAGTCTTGAGTTTTCATGAGTTATTTGGGTTAACTCGAGTCCTTTTTTTCAGCAAGGTCATGTCTTCTTTAATTGAGTTTACTCTTTCCTGTTGAGTCGAGTTAGTTTATCGAGTTTATAGAGGTGTCTGTCTTCTCTTCTGAATTTGATTGGATAAAGAAAATTTTTAAATACCTCAAGCGCATTAACGAATTAACTAATAATCTAACTTCAAAGATATATTTTTTCTCCTGAACAAGAAGATAAAGCGTCATGCTCAAGAAAGCAAAGTCATTGACCTCGGAACAGAATAAATTCCTAAAGAGATTCAAATAGAAAACCATCCTATCCCTAGTGGAACACAAGGGGATAATGAATTTTTCTCAGAAATTTCAAAAGACTTTTGTTCGCGTGGGCGTATGAGGATATGTTAGGTGCAAGCTTGGATGTTGTCTGACACAGATTATATATTGAATTAATAAATGAGATCAAAGAAGATCTTACAAAATGTACAGTGCTAGACTTCTCAACATGGTAGAGCTCCCAGAATAGATTACCATTATCAGATTAATGAAACAATTGAAGCGATATTGATCTCTGATAATGGGTCATACATCAAAGCTTAGGTTCACCTCACTTTGCGTTCAAAATTTGATATTCGACATCACATTATTTCTCTACTGTCCTCAGATTATGAAAGGTTCAAGCAGCCAATAAAATATCTCAAAACAATCATCAAGAAAATGTGTCAATCACACCAGGATTAGTTAGAGAAGTTACTATTCACATTAGGGCACATCATACTTCAATACAGTCTTCCACGTGGAGCTATTCCCTACTTTCTAGTGTATGATATGGAAGCAATCTTACCAGTCAAAATGTAAATCCCGTATCTCAAGGCCTTCAAGGAAAGTCAGTTGTCAGAAGCAATTAGGTTCGTCAACGGTATGAAAATTAAGTTTGATCGAAGAAAAACGACTAAGAGCTTTGTATCACTTGTAAGCTTATCAAGAGAGTTGCCCGTGCGTTTAACAAAAAAGATCAAGGCCCGTCACTTACAAGTCGGGGATTTAGTATTCAAAGAGAATCGGACACCTATCTTTGACCCTAGAGGAAGTTCAAACCAAATTGGGGGGGTCTGTTCATCATCAAAGAAATATTACGCAAAAAACCTGTCAGACTTCAAGATCATGATGGAATCGAATTACCAGAACCAACCAACCTTAACCAGATCAAATGGTACTACATTTAAGGAGGCATCTTTGGCCGAATCAATCCTCATATTACTCAGTTCAACATATCCTTTCTCAACCCCCTTTGCAGCCTTTTCAAAAAAAAATTATGCATTTTTTCTTTCTCAGTCCGATCACCTAACCTAGGGGAGGGATATTCGAACTACGTCTTGGTCTGGTCCCAAAATTCTGGGGTATGTAGGCAACCTGAGAAGTTACTTCAGGCTCGCACATCCATAAAAAATATAGATTCCTCGAAAAAAATCTAGAAAAAGTTTAAAAGAAAAAAAGAAATATCTTTAAAATGGGAAAGAAAAATCAAAGCAAAAGAAATGCCACACAAGGGGCATTCAGGTTTTTTGAGCGTCAAAATCCCTTTCTTTTTATACCCAGTCCTAAGCTTACCATAAAAGTCATCCTAAGTACCGTGCGAAAGTCAAGGAAGATAGCAAGCATAATCAGACACAGCAATTCTAGAAGTTTAACAGGAAGAAAAAAAAAAAAAAACCTGCTTGGTTGAAAATCCGAAAAGGGAAACTTAGGCAAAAAACTAAAGCAAGCTTGCAAGATTAAAAAATCCGAAAGGACGGTCTTGACAACAATCAGAATAAAGAGAAAAAAAAGAAGAGCTCGCTAGTTTGAAAATCGAAAAAAACATCTAAGCAAAAGTTAGAGCAACAAAACAAAAGAAAAAAACTAAGAGCAGTCCAAGTTGAAACATCAGAAGTCTGAATAATCAAGTTCAATACTTAACTTAAACCAGGCACGGACCAAAAGCCCAAGTATCTCGTATACGATCGATCTGAAAATTTTTTACTTCCCCAAGTGAACCAATGGAGAGAAGGTGAATTCTATGTGAGGTCTCAAAAGGAAATATTTTGTTCTCTTGAGCCTGATTCAAACCTTCATAAAATTAACTCAAAATTAAAAATTGGATCTTTATTGCGCTGGTGGTAATCAAATATTTCAAACCTTCATACAAGGGGCATTTTCTTTTTCCTCTAAATATGTAATCTCCCCCCCTTGTACCAGGGGCATTTTTTAATATTTGCATGATGTGTTCAATTATCTTCAATGCCATGTTTATTGTCAAACTAGGGGCATTTTGTTTTTGAGCATGTTAATCCTAAAAGATAATGGGAACCCCAAAACTTAAGGTTACCCTCTTGATAACAGTTTTTCGAAAAACCTTGAGGTTCAAAAGAAATAAATACTCAGGTTTTAAATTCATAGAACTTTTGGATAAAACCTTGAGGTTCAAACAAAAGCACTTCGGATCTCACATTTGAATGTGCCCAGAGATTAATTAATAATTCATTTACCTAGAGTAGTAGATATGGCATTCTTTCATTCCTAGATTCTTTTTTAGATCCATTCATTATTGGATTCGATCATTCTCTTCTAGATTCATTATCTTCTAGATTTATTCGTTCTCCGACTCAGTTTAATCAGTCTTCTCTAAATTCATTCATTATTTTCCAAAATTCCATCATTCCTTTGCTAGTTTTGCTCAGATGCCGCCAAGGGTTATTCAGTTGCCGCCAAGGGTTATCTTGGATTTTGCTTAGTTGCCGCCAATGGTTATCATGGATTTTGCTCAGTTGCCGCCAAGGGTTAACTTGGATTTTGCTCAGTTTCCGCAAGGGTTATCTTGGATTTTGCTCAGATGCCGTCAAGGTTATCTTGGATTTTGCTCAGATGCCGGCAAAGGTTATCTTGGATTTTTCTAAGTTGCCGTCAAGGGTTATCTTGGATTTTGCTCAGTTGGCGCCAAGTGTTAACTTGGATTTTGCTCAGATGCCGCCGAGGGTTTTTCTCGGAATTATGCTCAGTTACCGCCGAGGGTTTTCTCGGAATTATGCTCAGATGCCGCCGAGGGTTTTCTCGAAATTATGCCCAGATGCCGCCGAGGGTTTTCTCGGAACTATGCTCAGATACCACCAAGGGTTTTTTTAGAATTATGCTCAGTTACCGTCGAGGGTTTTTCTCGGAATTATGCTCAGATGTCGTCGAGGGTTTTCTCGGAACTATGCTCAGATGCTGCCGAGGGTTTTCTCAGAATTATGCTTAGTTACCGCCGAGGGTTTTCTCAGAATTATGCTCAGATGCCGCCAAGGGTTTTCTTGGAATTATGCTCAATTGTCGCCGAGGGTTTTCTTGGAATTATGTTCAATTGCCGCCGAGGGTTTTCTCAGAACTATGCTCAGATGCTGCCGAGGGTTTTCTCGAAACTATGCTCAGTTACCACCGAGGGTTTTTCTCAGAATTATGCTCAGATGCCGCCGAGGGCTTTCTGGGAACTATGCTTAGATGCCGCCGAGGGTTTTCTCGGAATTATGCTCAGTCACCGCCGAGGGTTTTCTGGGAATTATGCTCAGTTTATGCTCAATCTATGCTCAGTTTATGCTTAAATTATGCTCAGTTTATGCTCAAATTATTCATTTTCACTTTGTGCTCAGATTTTACTCAAACTCTTTGAAATCTATCTTGGATTTTAAGTCCACACACTTGCACAATTGTTACATCAGTCAAGGAGAATTTTCTAAAATTCAAGGATCTGACACTACCAGTGAGAGCTCGAGCTCAAGACCGTGACATTCTTTTAATTCGGGGAGAGCTTTACCCTCAAGGATCCGAACACCCCGACGAATTGCTAAATCAGACTGTAAAATGAACTGTCACTAGCTTTGACATTCGGATATCGTACTATCTACCAAAATAGATTTGCTATCTAATTTACTTCAACCCTCTGCAAAAGAGGGGTATCTGTAGACACCCCATTTTTGCATTCGCCTGATTAATCAACTCGTCAACCCGATCACAACAGTTTCCAATGATAGATGTTTATTTCAATGCTTTATTTTGTTACCAGATATGTTTCAGAAATTCGGATGAGGTATCTCGAATTGACAAAACCTTAGAAACCACGCTACGCTAGGAAAATACGACCCCAGAAACATAGAAATCATTATCTTGCAGACCAAAAAGAAGCTTCACGATAAAAATCACTAAAAATGACCAAACTACCAAATAACCCCTAACATCAAAACAATTCTAGAGCCTACGTTACGCTTAGAAAAACTCATTCAAACACATAAAATAATAAATCGAAACCAAATAAGCCACTTCGTCAATTTTCGCAGAATTCGACAAAATTATGAAAATGCCCCTCATAAAGTTCATGACCATTTCATACAAAAAATTTCATAAATGACAAAAACCAACATTCTCATTGAATTCCTTATGAAAAATTGATTCCAAAACATCCTAGAACACCAAAAAATCGACTTGAAACACAAAAAATCCTCTCCGAGAGAAAAACGGTAATTTTACAATTTAATAATTAAAAATTTTAAAATTAATAAATAAATAATGTAAAGTGAAACATTAATAAAATTAATTTAAAATTTTGAACCAAAAAATCGATCAATCAGGCTTTCAGAAAAAATTATTGATGGTTGTCAGGGTATTTATTCAAGGATCCTTCCATCTAAGGGCCCAAAGAATTAAAGATATAATAAAAGGGGGTTCTCCAAAAATTAAAGTCAATCAAGTAAGACTAAAGTCAATCTTAAAATTTATCAAGTAAGACTAAAGTCAAGATATTAAAAGTCAACCAAGAAAGACTAAAGCCAAAGTATTAAAGTCAATCTCATAAGACTAAAGTCAAAACCCTAATTAAAATCTTAATCTAAACTAATCAAGTCAATCTCATAACACTAAAGTCAAAACCCTAAATTAAAACCCTAAAGACTAAGTCAATCTCATAAGACTAAAGTCAAAATCCTAATTAAAACCCTAAAAGAAACCCTAATTCTTCTAAAAAAACTTTATAAATAAGAGCCTCCACACCCTATTTTCGTATCCAAGAAAAAACCCTAAGAGAAGTAGGTCATAAAGGTTCCCTAGCCTCCCATAAACCCTAATTTTGAAGCCCCAACTCCTTACCTAACACCCATACTTCGATTTTAGCTTGAAAAATACCTAGAAACCCTTCAAAAACACCTAAAAATCATAAACAAATCCAAAGAACCCAGATCTAAGAAAGAGATACCTTGCCTCGAAGATCAGAAATCAGATCCGGAGACAGAACGAAGCAAGGAGTACCATACAATGAGCTGTTTTATCAGATCTGAGGGAATAGAACCGTTGCGTTCGAAGGTAAAATTCTTTTCTTTTTTTATCTAGGTCTTTTTGTTAGCAGTGTAATTTTTATTTGGAATAAGTAGAGATCGACATTGGCCGGACGGGGTTGGTGTCTAACACCTTCCAACCCCGTAATGTGATCCCCGGACCCATATCTATTTTAGTAGATTAGTTGATTTATCCGTTTTGAGTCATTGATCGGTTCCTAGACCCTAATAACTAGGTGGCGACTCCTAAACCTCAAAGGTCAAAAGCGGATCCGCACACTCCGCGGATCGAGGGCATTTTCACCTCCACAATCGGATTTGTAGTCTCCTTAGCAAGTTCGACCTCTAAATCATCCAAAAGATTTGGGATGGACGTGGGAATTGGCATAGGATCAGGCGTAGATTCTTTTTGAAATTAAATTTCAAAGTTATGTGCTTCTAAATGTTCCACCTCATTTGCCAGCTTAGACTTGGAATGTTCTGTATCTACCTCATCTGCCACAACGTCTACCAGCTTAGACTTTGAATGTTCACCTTTCTCCACATCAGCATTAGCATCAGCAATATCACTTTCCTCCTCTGAGGAGGACTGGAGAATTACAGGAGCCTTTCCCTTCCCAGGATCATTCTGAACTCCTTCTTTCTATTTTGGACCTTCAAGGATGACCAATAGCTTATTGGAAGGAATGGTATGCGGACCAGTTTTCTTCGATTTCTCTCTGTAAACCTTCCCCGCCTTAGAAACATTTAGTTTATCTACTACTTTCGATCCATCTCCATCAAATTTAAAGGCTCCTTGTTTGAATTTGCATTGAGATTATTGATGACCAAGCTTGCAACAATTTGTATAGAAGTAAGGAATAGATTCATAGATAATTGGTTGCCATAGTCCCATATTGCCCATAAGAAATCCTCACACGCTTGGGATTATCTTTGAGTAAATCCAATAACACACAAACTCTAGCCCCATTGAGCCGCGTACCATGACTAGTAGCTCTATCAATTGCTAGAACTTCACCCACCACCGAGGCTAGACTACGAAGATTTGATTCCTCATAGCAGAAGAGAGGAATATTAGGAAATGAAGTCCACGTTGGAATTGAAGCTTCATCCCTCTCTGAAGGACGAAAGAGGGGGGTCCATTTAAAAAATCTCATCACATAGCCATCGATCGAGATCCTCTCCTTTAACCAAATCGAGATCATATCTGATTTAATGGAGAAGTTTAGAAGAATGTGACGACAATCCAGCATTAAAGCTTCGCAAGTCCCAATAAGCTTCCAGGAACAAACCATCTCCTTATGCTTTCCACACCTGGACGAAAGTGTTTTCCTCCAATTTTTGGTCTTGTAAACTTTGCTACAAGAGCGAACTGAAATTTCTTCGAACCAACCTTAACATCAACATCCGAAAATGAGATTCGAAGGTTCTCCAAGCCATAATGATGGCTTAATCTGAGATCGAGTACTAGGAACTGCCTTCAACGGAAGATCTCCTTCAGTATTCTCCCTCGATCTATCCACCACTTCCACGAAAGAACAAGATCCTTCTCTTAGAGGGTTATCGCTCACCATCCTCTCCTCAGTTACTATATGTACCAGTTAATTGTAGTTTCATTTGTAAAACTTTACATATGTTAAAATGATTCAATATGTTTATTTGTTCATGTTAGGAGAAGATTATTGGCAAAAATTGTTTGTTTTTTAGTTTCAGAGTCTGCACTTGGCGAGATGGGCGTAGAACCAGGGAGTGAGAACCATCTGATGGGTCAGATAGACGATCAGAGTCCATTACCTAGTAAGTACTGGGGTTATACCCTCTAGTAGTGTCAGTTAGAGCAGAAGTATTATAAATTTTGTATCGAGCGTTAGGATTTTTGTTAGAGTAAGGATTTTCAGAGTAATCTTGTATATTGTTTATCATTTCGCACTCTGGTCTATCTTACATGACTAGATGTATATAGATCTTCCACTGTTATTTCTGTTCTTGTATGTATATACAGGATATTGTCGATTTTATTTATCAAGTAAACAGGTTGAACGCCTTGGAATGCTAACATAAATAGAGGAGACTATGTCAAAATTTTGAGGCGCCACCTAGTGTCTCGAGATCTGACATGGGGCTTTGTTTTAGCATTTGGCGGGACACCACAAAAGTAAATATCAACACTTCTCACTACCTCTGATAGGATGCTAAGTTTTGAATCAAATCCTAAGTTAATTTAACTATTCGTGGGTAGATTGAAGTTTTTTTTTTTTAACTCACTTTAAGAAATTGAATCTTTAAAATTTCTATGTTCGAATTACTACTTCTTAAAGGTCAATTTAAGTCTAAGTTTGGTCATAGAGAAATAAGAGTTGGGACTCTATACCAAGTGTTATTTCCAAATCACTAACAAATTAGAACTGACTTGTGTTTTTTAATATGAGTTTTGATTTTGACCATTTTTATTTCAAAAGTTATTTTGAATTTTATGGGTATATTCCCTCATGAGCCAAACTTGTCCATTAAGGGTAAGTTAACGATTTAAGGGCTTATTGCATTCGCTAAATACAGTCGACATGCTTGCAAAAGTGACGGTTTTATTTTCTAGGGACTAAAAAAAGGTAAGTTTGGAAGTGTAATCAGTGTCTTAAAATACTGTTTTATCCACACTTTTACTGGGTATTTATCTCAATTTTTGTCCATTTTTCTCCATATTAAGTTAATAATCATGTTAAGCCTCGAAATATCATATTGCATATTTTTATATGTTAATTAAGCTTAATTATACATAATAAATTATATTTGTTGGAAAACCCTAATTAATCATGTTTACTGTGCAAATCAAAGATCAAACCATTGGGACCCCGAAATAAGATACTAGACATTGTATTTCAATCCAAGGGTCCAAACAAGCATGCTAGCTGAATTTCAAGACCAAAACCTTCAATTTTATCGCGGTACCATGGACCTTGAATGAAGTGCCCTAAAATTCCTCGAGTGTGTTCCATACTTAATCGTATACGCAATAGCGATGGTGACTATTTTTGGATCCTTTTAAAGCATCAAATATTTATAAATAGACCCCTTACCGAAAAGAGCCCCCCTCTTAACCCTTTGTTAGGGCTCCCTCTCTTTGTTCTCTACCTAAATGCCATTGATATTTTCTTTTGTAATTTTTCATTTTAGTATAGTTTCCATTTCTTCAAGTTTCTATAATTTCTCTGAGAAGAACATAGTCTACATTGGTTACTCAATGAATACAAGTATTAGTTTGACTACTTTTCCTTATTTTCTTGCAATGATTATGAGCTAGACTCCCTTTATTAGTAAAAAAAAGAAGCTTAGAGCAAGTTTTTATTGCTGTATTTTTGTTCTTTATCTTTCCATGCTCCTTTGATGATTATTGGGTTCTTTTCAAAGTCTTGTCCAACTCTAATAAATCAAAGCTCTAGATGAATCCTTGCACCTTTAATGCTTAACTTAGATGTTTTATACTTAGATGAGATTAAGATAAAACATGTTTAATCTAGACAATTGGTTGAAAGGGCTTTACACGTTAGTGAGTGAAGAAATCCGAACTTCTGTGTTATTCTAATTTTCATATTATATCTTCCAGCCCAAAGAGCTCACACCAAGCTCTTTGAGTGGAGTTAAAAGAAGGATAAAATTTATATGTGATTTTAAATGCAAGCCCTTGGTAACTCTAATCACTAGTGGTATTCTTCTCTTATTCTTAACTTAATTTTCATTACTATTACCTTATTTTCCAGCAACTTTTACTTTCATTTTGATTACACAAAATACAAAAATAGATTTTAATATTGCTTAGACTAACTTTATTTTTTTTTTGGCCTGGTAACTGCCCCCTTGTTCTTGGGTTCAATCCCTTACTTGCCCTACAAGTCAAAGAAAGTTATAAACATAGTAATTTCTATGGGAAGGATAACGATAGTCCCATTACAACCTAGGTTTGGTTTGGCAGCAATCATACTCTTTATTATCTCAGAATTCTTATCAAAGGGCGATTATCATCGATCCTATGACTAACTATGTGGCGCCTTGCCAAACACTAACACAAAGCCCCATGTCAGATTTCGGGGCACAAGGTAATGCCTCAAAATTTTGGCATGGTCTCCTCAATTTATGTTAGCATTCCAAGGTGTTCAACATGCACCTGATAAACGACATACATTATCCTGCATATAAACATACAAAATATAATATAAACGGAAGCCTGTATACATCTAATAGCGTACAATAGATAAGAGTACAGGAGGATAAACAAAATACAGGATTATACAAACATTCCTCATTCTAATCAAAGTCCTAACGCTCAATACAACATCTATAATACTCCTAGACAAATCGATACCACTAGGGGGTATAGCCCTAGTACTCACTAGATAACGGACTTTGGTAATCTATCTGACCTACTAGATAGTCCTCATTCATTTTCTACACCTGCCTCATCAAGCTCTAAATCTGAAATTAAAAAGTGGAGAAGGAAAAGGGTGAGTAACAATGGTTACCTAATAGGGAAGCAAACAATTTCTACTAATAACATCTCCTAATATGAACGAATAAACATATTTATTCATTTTAAAATATGCAAAGTTTTATAGAAGAAACTACAATTAACTGGTATATATAGCTAGGGATGAGCAACTAAATCTTTTAAAACTCACATTACATCAAGCAGTAGTATTCACTATAATATTTTCTTTTTATACAAATCTATTGATCAAATGGAAACATTAAACATGCAATTGATCAAATGGAAACATTAAACATGCATTTCAGTTTATATATCAAAATAAGGCAATAGATACATAATACACAATGGTGGAGTAGTGGAACTAGAAAGTTGGGATTCAAGACTGGATCGCTCCTAATCGAGACATGATGTTTCATAATAAAGTATTAGTTCCTGATTTTGTGGTTGATTATTGTTTACCACACTTACGAGACCATTTTTCTGTCTCAGGCTGGCCGTTTTATGTGACTGTAAGCAATGGGTCTCTTTTCGATGTGTCAAAACGTTCAATTACTAATGATCACTAACTAATCATCTTTATCTATACCTATCAGGCGTGCATATGATTCCCAAATATACAAAGCATTTGTATACGACCACCTTTATATTACAAGTTCACTGGTAAAGATAGAGAGGAATAACCCGAATTCCAGTTGTGACTCCACTTTCATACCCGTCCCATACCATGTATGAGTTTGGTGGTCCCTACCGTACATCCTAGGATAGTATACCACTCCGGATGATATGACGCACTATCCCTTCAGGCATTCACAAACTCTTTAATAGCTTACAAAACAGCTACATATATATATTATTTTCATTTGAAAACAAAAGAGAAATTAACAATATAAGGTTAAGAATAGATATTCAGTTTCCTACCATGCAATTGTGGCTACCCGGTCTAAAATAAATAATAGAATTTGGAGCCTTTGTGTCAACGAAGTTTAAATAAACATGCAACCAGTAATTATCCTTGGATATCCCTTCACCAACCTACACACAACACACAATATAAAATGCAAACATTATTCATTGGCCGTATTTCTTACCCGCAGCCATGTGTTAGCTCATGGAGCCTATCATGTGTAGAACTGCTACCACACCACTATCCCAACTGATCACGGGCCCAGTTTGGCAAGTGCACGGGGTGTAACATCCCATCTTTTCGGAGGTAAAATGCAGACATCACCCTTTGGGTGTGATTTTGACATTTTACTGTTTCATCCCATTTTTCCCTTTTTTTAATTTTCGTAGTTCTCAATCTTTCGAAAAAAATTCACTTTTTGATATTCATCAACTCAATATGAATTCACTGAATATTAAATCATTTTTTTAACTATGAAATTCATTTTTTTAATAACATTAAAAAAATACAAAACTTAGATAAAAATGAGGTCTCAGCATTGCACAAGACCCAACTGACGGAAATAACCTGGTGAAATATCCTACCCACGTATAATTATTATAAAATACAATTAAATATATCAAATATGTAAGTTCTGACGTGAATTTAAAATAACAAAAACAATTCTACAATATTTAAACCCAATACAAATTTATGATAAAAATCCTAAATGTAATTTTCACAATCTACAATTATCAATAGAAATTTAGAGTCCTTACAATCTCTGTGCTAAAGAATTGAAGCGTGTGCATGAAAATCGAGATGATCATCATAGAAATTGAGACAAATCAAACTTTAAAGAAACTAATTTTTGAATCTGGCCTGGTAGTTTCGAAGATATCGATGTCATCGTCCTTTCTCCCTTCTACGGCGGAGGACGGTTTGACCTTAAAACTGATAAAATTTAGGGTTGAAGTTTCGAAACTTTCGTATTATCAACGACTGATTTTGATGATACGGGAAGAGAAAGGCAAGAAAACGAAAGGAAATTAGGTGGGTTTTTTAGAGAACGAATCTGCGGACGATTTCCCCTTAAGTGTCGAAGGTCGAAGACGGATCGTTCGCGACGAATCGAAGGTTGAAAATTTGAAAAATAAACTAATTGAAAAAAAAAACCACGACTGGTTTTGGACGAAATTAGATGATGAATAGTTTTTTGATTAAATTTTTTTTATTTATATAAGTATGGGACGAAATCGGTATTTTACCTATTGTTTCGTTCGAGGATAACTTGATCGTCCAGACTCCAAAAGTGATAAATGAATACTCTATTGTATCTAATTCTTCATTCTGAATCTAATGGTATGATAAAATTCTACAAATTATGTCACTAACAAAAATTTACTTTTTGGCCCAGTGGGACCCCAAAATTGACGTCGTTTTCATTTTTGACGATAATTTGACTTTTTAGACTCTAAAAATGATAAGTACATAGTCAATTTTTTATAATTTTTTATTACGAATCCAATGGTATAATCAAATTTTAAAAATTCTTACTCTAGAAAAAAGTCATTATTTTGGCCTGATCTAACTCAAAAATCATGGATTTTACAACTTTTCTGTTCAAACACACACTCGAGTATGCTTACAGGCTAAAATATGTTTTTCGATCATTTTAAATCTAATGGTGAGGTCAAATTTCATTAAAAATGATCAGAAAAAGATCTTAAAGTTTTATCCAAAGTCCTATTTTTAGGATTTTCTCAAACATCCACTATTTATTTTTCTCGAGATACGAATCGAAAACTCGGGGTTTTACAAACTATTCCCCCTCAAATTGTATAAACAAACTCATCATTAGAAGGCATAATGACTGAGTTTTAAAAGAAACAATAACAAACCAGTCAACAACAAATACAGATCAACCAGAACCAATCCCAAATTAATCAAGCGAATGCACAAGTAATGTTCAAAGTTGAGGTTCAGTTAGGTCAGCTAGCTCTTTTTGTTGGGGAAAATATAAGGGGAAGTTTTCTAATCAAACAGTCCCAAATTTATGAGGACATGTTCAAAATGTCCCAAAAGGGAAATTCGAAATATCAAGTCAACCAGGTCCTTCTAATGACTTTGTCCAAGTAGTGGATATACTCAACTCTAGAAAATTGGTGAATAAACACGAACATGGATTCAACGAGTGGTACGAATCCCCAACAAAAAGTAAGGACTCTAATTCTAATGAGCCAGTAATAAACAAAGAGGACAAAAGGAAAAAAACATCTCCACTTCCTGATAAATAAGTAGTTATCCCTAGAGTCTCATTTCCACATAGGCCCACAAATAATAGAAAAGGGAAACAACTAGAAGAAATTTTAAAAGTGTTCAAGAATGATCAAATTAATATTCTCTTCTTAGACGCAATCCGACATATTCCCTCTTATGATGAATTTATGAAAGATCTCACCATTGTAAAGAGAAAAATCCTTATACCTAGAGAGGTTGTGATGACAACCCAATCTTCTTGTTTGATCCAATACACAATTATGCCTAAATTCGAGGACCAAGGTTATCTAATCACCATATCTATGCAGATTGGGATACTATGATTGAGAAATGTCACTTAGACCTAGGGGCTAATGTGAACCTTCTTCCATTATTTGTCTACAAATAACTAGGTTTGAGGAAACTCAAACCTACTGATATCACATTGAGTTCCACTAACAGATCGATTAAGATTCCCAAAAGAATTGTGGAAGATGTTATCATCAAAGTTAAGGACTTTTATTTCATCATTGACTTTGTGGTTTTTGACATAGAACCTGTCATCAACCCAAACAACCACATTCTTATCATCTTGGGCATCTCTTGGCAACATCTGATGCTGTTATCAAATATAAGAATGAGATCATGAGCTCAGTTTTTGGAGACATGAAGTTCAAAATAAATGTCTTCTATAGTAAGTTCCAATCCATAAGCATGGATAATTTGGAAGAGGCCAACATGATTGATACCTTGATCACCAGTATATTTAAAGAAGTTGAGAACATTGACTTGCTAGAAGAGTACTTAGGCTAATTTGGCATTGATTTTGATATGGAGAAATCGATAAGGAAAGTGAACTCCCACTTTGAATCTGTCCCTACAATGGATTTTCAAAAGTGACAACCAAAAGCCGAGAGTCTCCCCATTCCTTGATCTTCTATACCAGTTAAAGAGACTCCCAAACTTGGGCTAAAATAGTTGCCTAACACTTTGAAGTATGCGTTCTTTGGAAAGGTTGAAACCTTTCGAGATACCATATCTCCAAACTTAGAAAAGTCCCAAGAGAATCAATTACTTGATATTCTACGTGAACGCTATAGGTTGGACTATAACTAATATCAAAGGCATAAATCTCATTATTGTTATGCACTAGATACTCCTCGAGGAAAACTCCAAACCTTCGAGAGAACCACATAAATGACTGAGTGCAGCCTTACAAGATGTTGTTCTAGGGGAGGTCCTCAAATTATTAAATGCAGGTATTGTATACCCCATCACGGATAGTGAAAGCGCCCTCGGTCCGCGGGGTGTGTGGATCAGCTTTTGACTCGAGGTTTGGGAGTCGCCACCTAATTCTTTCAGCTGTGACTTTCCAATTGCTTATGTGCTTCCATAAGATTTGTTTTTAGTACCACCAGACTTTTAATGTGGATGTTAAAATTGTTTTCATATTGCATAGTTTGCCATAAGTGTTAATTTTTGTCTACACATTTGGTATGCTAGTTGATTTTCTAAATTCATTAAGCTTAAGCATGTATTATTTTAATTCATCTTTGGCCCCAAAAGTTGGTTCGTACGGTTGAAAGTTCGTCTAGCTCCAAAAGTCAGTTCGTGCAAGGGGGCTCTTTCTACCGAAGATGCTACTCTTGCTTCTACTCCTGACTCTCCCTAAATCATGAAAACATTCCATACAAAGCTGTTGCAATCATAAATTTTATTAGTCCACTTTAAAGCAATAAATTTATTATTTAGCTTTTAAACTTTGTATTTTGTAAATTTAATTTTTTTTATTCATACAATTACCAAAAAAGTTAATGTTTATATTCTACTAAACCAACACATTTTAAATATTTTATATGATTATGTTGATGCTGCCTAGCTGTTATCACTACCCTGATATCTTGAGCACCTAGCTTCTCCTCTTCGACTTCTGCTACTAAAATTTCAATAGTTTCTCTGATAATGTTAATTTCAACATTCTCCCATCTCTCATAGTTGGAAGGTGTTAGGCACCAACCCCGTCCGGCAAACGCTGGTCTCTACTTTCTCCAAATAAAACTACATTGCTAAAAAGACCTAAATAATTAAAAAAAATTTACCTTTACGAACGCAACAGTTTTGTTCCTTCAGATCTGATGGAACAGCTCCTCATACAGCGCTCCTCGCTTCGTTCTGTCATCGGTTTCGCTTCAGATCTCCAAGTCAAAGTACCTCATTCTGTATTTTTCTGATTTGTTTATGAATTTCTAGGTGTTTTTGAAGGATTTTTAGGTATTTTTGAGTTAAAGCTGGGGTATGGATGATAGGTAAGGAGTTAGGACTTCAAAATTAGGGTTTATGGGAGGTTAGGGAAGCTTTTTGACCTACTTTTCTTAGGGTTTATTTTTTCATACGAAAATAGGTTGTAGGGACCCTTATTTATAGATTTTTTAAGTACTTTTTAGATAGAGTTAGTGTTTAATTAGAATTACATTAGATAGAGTTAGTGTTTAATTAGAATTATTTTTAAATAGTTTTATAGTTTAATTAGAATTATTTTAAATAGAGTTAGTGTTTAATTAGAATTACTTTAGACAATTTTAGAATTTAATTAGAATTCTATTAGATAGAGTTAGCGTTTAATTAGAATTACTTTTAGGGTTTTGACTTTTAGTCTTATTAGATTGACTTGACTTTAGGATTTTGACTTGAGTCTTACTTGATTGACTTTAATTTTAATTAGGATTTCACTTTACATCAATTAATATTTTAATTATTAATTTCAGAATTTTTAATTATTAAAATTTTGAAATTATCGTTTTGGCTTTAGAGAGGCCTTTTTGCGTTTTAAATCGATTTTCGATGTTCCAGGATGTTTTGAAATCGATTTTTCGTAAGGAATTCGATGAGAATATTAGTTTGTGTCATTTATAAAAAAAATTTGTGAAATGGTTGTGAACTTTATGATGGGCATTTTCGTAATTTTGTCAAATTTTGTGAAAATTAGAAATGATTTATTTGATTTCGATTTGTTGTTTTATGTGTTTGAAAGGATTTTCCTAAGTGTAATGTAGGCTCTAGGGATGTTTTAAGGTTAGGGCTATTTTGGTAATTTGATCATTTTTTAGTGATTTTTATCGTAAAGCTTCTTTTTATCTACAAGATGATGACTTCTATGTTTTTGGGGTTATATTTTCCTAGCGTAACGTAGTTTCTATAGTTTTGTTAATTTAAAATACCTCATCTGAATTTCTGAAACATATCTAGTAACAAATAAAGCATTGAAATAATCATCCATCATTAATAATCGTTGTGATCGGGTTGACGAGTTGATTAATCAGGCGAGTACAAAAATGGGATGTCTATAGATGCCCTTCTTTGGTAGAGGGTTGAAGCAAACTAGATAGCAGATCTATTTTGGTAGTTAGTGCGATATCCGAATGCCAAAGTTAGTGACAATTCATTTTGTAGCTTAATTTAGCAATTCATCAGGGCGTTCGGATCTTTGAGTGCGAGCTCTCCCTGAACTAAAATTTGTTAGGTCCTCAAGCGCGAGCTCTCATTGACGACGTCAGATCCTTGAATTTTAGAAAATTCTCCTCGACTAATGGAACAAATGTGCACATGTGTATTTGAGATAAATCTCATGGGGTCTGAGTAAAAACTGAGCATAATTTGAGTATAAACTGAACAAAATCTGAGCATAAATTGAGCATAAACTGGGTATAAACTAAGTATAAATTGAGCATAATTCTGAGAAAACCCTCGGCGGTATCTGAGTATAATTCCGAGAAAACCCTTAGCGGTATCTAAGCATAATTCCAAGACACCGTCAGCGGCATCTGAGCATAATTTCGAGAAAATCCTCGGTGGCATCTGAGCATAATTTCGAGAAACCCTCAACGATATCTGAGTATAATTCTGAGAAAACCCTCAGCAACATCTGAGCATAATTCCAAGAAACCCTCGACGATATCTGAGCATAATTCTGAGAAAACCCTCGGCGGCATCTGAGCATAATTTCGAGAAACCCTCAGCGGTATCTGAGCATAATTCTGCGAAAACCCTCGACGGCATCTAAGCATAATTCCGAGAAACCCTCGGCAGTATTTGAGCATAATTCCGAGAAAACCCTCAGTAGCATCTGAGTATAATTTTGAAAAAACCCTCCGTAGCATCTGAGCATAATTTTGACAAAACCCTCGGCGGCATCTGGTTGAGTAAAACTAGGGAAGGAAGGAATGAATCTGGGAAATAATGATTGAAAATGAATTTAGAAAAGAGTGATTGAATCTGGGAATGAATAGATCTGGGAAAGAATTATTGAAAATGAATCTGGAAAAGAATGATTGAATCTGGGAGTGAATAGATCTGAGTAAGGATGATTGAATCTGTGAAAGAAATAATGCCCTATCTCCTATTCTAGGTGAATGGGTTATGAGTTAATCTCTGGACACAACTAAATGTGAGATCAGAAACGCTTCCGTTTGAACCTAAAGGTTTTTTTCAAAATTTTATGAATTTTAACTTTTTTTTAACCTCAAGGATTTAAAAAAAAAATGCTATCAAGAGGGTAACCTTAAATTAGGGGTTCCCATTATCTTTTAGGATTAACATTGATCATGCTTGAAATAAAAAATACGCCTACTTTGACATGAAACATTGTATTGACTACATCTTGTTAAAAAAACGAAAAAAATGCCCCTAGTATAAGGGAGAAACTACATATCAGAGAAGAAAGAAAATGCCCCTTATATGAAGGTTTGAAATATTTGATTAGCACAAGCCAATAAAGATCTAACTTTTAATTTTATTGAAGATTTTGAGTCAGGCTCAAGAGAACAAAATATTTCCTTTTCAGACTCATTATAGAATTCACCCTTCTCCCCCTCGATTCACTTGGGGAAGTAAAAATTTTTAGATCAATTGTAGACAAGATACTCGTGACTTCTGAGTTTATGCCTGGTTTACATTAAGTGTTGAACTTGATTATTCGGACTTCAAATGTCTCGACTCAAACCTCTTGAGATTTTCTTCTATTTTTCTTTGTTGCTCTAACTTTTGCCTAAATCGCCTTTTCATATTTTTGATCTGGCGAGCTTACTCTAACTTTTGCCTAGATTGTCCTTTTAGGTTTTTGATCTAGCGAGCTTTTTCTTTTTTCTTTGTTCTGATTGTTGCCAAAGTCGTCCTTTCAGATTTACAACCTTGCAAGCTTGCCTTAATTTTTGCCTAAGTCGCCCTTTTCGGATTTTCAACTTAGCAAGCTTCATCATTTTTTTCATTCTTTTTCTTCCTTTCTAAACTTCTAGAGTTACTGTATGATCATGCTTTACTACCTTCCTTGACTTTTTCACATAGTACTTAGGAAGACTTTCAGGTAGGCTTAGGACTAGGCATAAAAAGAAAGGAATTTTGAGGCTCAAAAACCCGAATGCCCCTTGTGTAGCATTTTTTCTTTTTATTTGAACTTTCTTCCCTATTTGACAATATTTTTTTATTTTTATATTTTTTTTGTAAGGAAATTTATATTTTTTTATTTTGATGTGGTCAGGCCTAAAGTAACTTCTCAGGTTGCCTACGTACCCCAGACTTTTGGGATCAGACCAAAAACGTAGTTTGAATTTTTCCCTTCCCTAGGTTCGGTGATCAGGATAAGAAAGAAAATGTATATATATAATTTTTTTTTTTTTTTTTTTTTTGAAAAGGCTACAAAGGACTTGAGAAAAAATATATTGAATTGGGTAATAGGAGAATTGATTCGACCAAAGATGGCCTCCTTAAATGTAGTAACGTTTGATTTGGTCAAGGTTGGTTGATTATAGTAATTCACTTCCATCATGATCTTGAAGTCTGACAGCTTTTCCTGGTAATATTTCCTTGATGATGAACGAACCTCCCTAATTTGGTTTGAACTTCCCTTTAGGGTCAAATATAGGTGCCCGATTCTTTTTGAGTACCAAATCTTTGACTTGTAAATTATGGGCCTTGATCTTTTTGTCAAATGCACGAGTGACTCTTATTTGATAAGTCTGCATGTGGTATAGAGCTCTTAGTCATTTTTCTTTGAACAAATTTAATTCTTCATACCGTTGACGTACCCAATCTGCTTCTAAAAACTGACTTTCCAACAAGACCCTGAGAGACGAAATTTCCATTTCGACTAGCAAGACTGTAGACACCCCATTATTGCATCTGTCTAATTCGACAATTCGTCACCCGATTTTGGTGGATTCCTAATGATGAATATAAAATAACTTGAAGGCTTGTGAGTACTGCTTGATTCGTTCCGTTTCTAGTCTTTTCATCCCTCCAACTCGTCACTATTCGACCTAGAAATTTACACACGCTTAGGATCGCTACATCTTACACCCGACTTAGCAAGCACGTACGCATAGGTTCGCTACACAGTTTGATAACTTAGAGACCTCTCTAGACTAAGAAAATATGGATTTGAGACTTTGAAATAATCACACAAGGACTAAAAGAAACCTCACGCTGAAATCCCTAAAAATCTATAAAAATTACAAAAATGATGAAAATACCCTTCATAAATTTGGATGTCCAAAAAGTCTCAAAAGTACCTCCATTGCACTCAGAACGTGATTTCGAGTCTAACGGAACCCAAATTAATGAAAATAGAGAAGTTTGAGAAAAATCTGTAAAAATCGCCAAATAACGAAAATACCCCTCATAAATTTTGGATGTCCGAAAATCTCGAAAGTACCTCCATTGCACTTAGAATGTGATTTCGAGTCTAACGGGACCCAAATCGATGAAAACAGATAAATTCAAGAAAAATCGTCAAAAATCGTAAAATGACCAAAATGCCCCTTAACATCTAACTCTAACATAGAGACCTTGATCCCTAGGAAAATAAAATTCAAATAAAAAAAATTAAATCAAAATAAAATTCAAATTGAAAATTAAATTAAAATCCAAAATTTAAAATCGTATAATCAAATTAAATTTCAATACAAAATAAAAATTACATTTAAATTAAAAATCAAGAAACCGATTAAAATACAAAATCAAAATCAAAATCAAATTGAAAATCAAGTTAAAAATCATTCAATCAATTAAAATGCAAAATTGAATTAAAATTTTAAATCAATCAACCAAATCGACAAACTAAAAATGTAATTAACAAATTAAAATCCATTCGATCACATTGAAATCGAAATCCAATCAACCAACCAATTAAAAAATTAAAATCAAATGAAATTTCAAATTAAAACGCAAATTAATCAACCCGTTCAACATTTAAATTAAAAATTAAACTCAAAGCAAACAATTATCGAACCAAATTGGAATTAAACCAAGCTAAATTGAAATCAAAAAAATTGACAAATTCAAAATTCAAACTCAAATAAACTCATCAACCAATCACAACTCAACGACGGTGAACTATCGTAGTACGAGTAACGTGGGATCACCATCCCATTCTCCTAATAATATAAAAATAAAAATAAAAAAATAAAAACAAACAAAGAAAAAAAAAACGTGGAGCTCTTTTCTCCAATTCCTTCTTCTCCACCTTCTCCAACTCCTTCAATAACCACCCACATTCTTCACTCATCTCTCCCATATCCACTCTCCCATCTCTCCCTCTCTCACGATTTTTGGGGAGAACCACTATAAAAAGAAAAGGCAAGGGACCATTGAAGGGGACTTGAGTCACATTTCTTTACTACCCTCCATAACCAAAAAACCTACAACTTTCCATCTTCTTCCTCCCCCATTAAAAATTCAGCAACCTCCCCATTAAAAACTCTTCAACTTTCCATCTTCTTCCTCCCCCATTAAAAATTTAGCAACCTCCCCATTAAAAACTCTTCAACTTTCCATCTTCTTCCACCCCATTAAAAATTCTGCAACTTTCCATCTTCTTCCTCCCCATTAAAAAAATCTGCAACTTTTTCATCTCCATTACAGCCACACCTTCATTATATTCCACCAATTAAAGCTCCAATTTCATCTATCTTGCTGTCCATTTTTGTATCTCCATTAATCCTATAAATTCTGTCCAATACTCTTTCGCTTCATAAAAAAAAATAATAGCAATTTCTCTCTTTCTTTGGCAACGCTCCTTCTTTGATTTATTGGACCCCCACAATGGTCATCATCTCCTCCTATTCCAACATCATTGGGCGTCACAGCTTTTCAATTTATTTTTGAAGGAATCCACGCATCCAAAATTATTTGGTGAAGGTAAGTTATTTTATTTATTCATTTGTTTATTTTTTTATTTTTTTATTTTTAGTTTATTTTTTTATTATTGATTCTTATTTCACATTTTTATGCATTCGAATTAATCCGTTGATTTTGGGGGCATACGTGGTATTAATGGCAACCTTTAATTTTTTTAAAAATTAGTGGATCAATTCAACCATTTTTGTTGATAGATTGATTAGGCCAACTCCTTATTTTCAAGTTAGTGGACCGGTTCATTGATTGTTGATGTCTATTGAGTCGACTCGCTGATTTTGGGGACATTGAGAATTTGAATCGAATTTTTAAAAATTAGGCACGTGGGTTAAATCACTGATTTAATACACGTGGTGATTCTGAAAAAAATTGTGATTCTTATGATATAAAAATTGCAAGTCGACTCGCTGATTTTGGAGACATTGAGAATTCGAATCGAATTTTTTAAAAATTAGGCACGTGGGTTAAATCACTAATTTAATACACGTGGCGATTCCGAAAAAAAAATTATGATTCTTATGATTAACAAATTGCGAGTCGACTTGCTGATTTTTGGGGACATTGAAAATTTGAATCGATTTTATTTTAAAATTAGGCACATGGTTAACTCACTGATTTAATACATGTGGCAACTCAAAATTTGTGAGTTAACCCACTGATTTTAGGACACGTGGCAACTCAAAATTTGTGAGTTAACCCACTGTTTTAGGACACGTGGCAACTCAAAATTTGTGAGTTAACACACGTGGCAACTCAAAATTTGTGTGTTAACCCACTGATTTTAGGACACGTGGCAACTCAAAATTTGTGAGTTAACCCACTGATTTTAGGACACGTGGAAACTCAAAAATCGTATTTCCTTGATTAATAATTTGTGAGTTAAGCCACTGATTTTATGCACGTGATAATTTAAAAATCGAATCCTTTTGAATAAATGTGTGAGTTAACTCACTAATTTCGATGCACGTGACAAATAAAAAAAATTTCTTCAATCAAAATTATCGAGTTGAATCACTGAGTTTGTGTACATTGAAATCTAAAGCTGAATTTTCTCACGAAATAGACGCATGAGTTGATTCACTGATTTTTTGTATGCATTGAATATTTTAAATTGAGATTTCCTATAAAATCGGGCATGTGAGTTAACTCATTCATTTTAATACACGTGAAATTTCAAAAATCAAGATTTAAATTTATGGATTCAAAAACTCACTAATTTAATGCACGTAACGGTTCAAAAATCGAATCTCTTTGATAAATATCGTCAATGAGCCAATTCACTAATCTTATATACACGGCATTGAAAATCAATTTCATATTGTTCAAAATATGATCAAATTGATCCATTAATTTTTGGTGCCATGTATGCCTCATTAAATCATGTAATTATTTTAACCGTAGGATTTGTTTAGTAAATCCGATGCAATTTGATGATGATTAGACCCTAGTTTGATTTTTAGTCTTTGAATGTTGACCGTAGAATATTTTTGGATCGTAGTAGAGACTGATCATCTTGATCAGGCAGGTTTGGTGCCTAACACCTTCCGAAATATGTAACCTAACCCCTTACCCATCTCTCTGATCCACGGATCGACCCATATCCATTTGGAGTTAATTTTGGTTCCTAGACCTAAACTAGGTGGTGACTCTCTATTCTTTCAAAAATCCCCGAGATACGTAGATCGGACCCCTAATCTGTTATTTAACGGGACGGTCGCGGAGTCGAGGCGATTTCAAGACTGCTTCCATGCCATACACTAATGAGTAGGGAGTAGCTCCAATAGAGGATTGAATTGAAGTTCGGTATGCCCACAGTGCAAATGACAATTTTTCTGATCAATCTCGATGTGATTGACACATTTTCCTGATGATTGTCCTCAGATTCTTATTGGCCGCTTCAACTGCTCCATTGGTTTGAGGACGGTAAGGAGATGATTTATGGTGCGAGATTTTGAACTTCGAACATAGTGTAATAACTTTGACTTTAAAGTGTGATCCATTATCAGAAATCAATTTTGAAGGTATCCCGTACCGACTTATGATGTTCGTTTGGATAAACTTTGCAACTCGAGATGTAGTGAGGACAGCATAGGAGGCAGCTTCGACCCACTTAGTAAAATAATCGATAACAACTAAAATGTCTTCATTCCCGTTTGATGCTTTAGGCGATATTTTACCAGTAATGTCAATTCCCCAAACTGAGAATGGCCATGGTGAAGTCAGACCAACTAATTGAGAAGGTGGCATATGTATGAGATTTGCATGTATTTAGCATTTGTGACAGGTTTTGACCATATGATGACAATATGTTTCCATCGTGGGCCAGTAATACCCTTGTCTCATAATTTTCTTGGCTAACATTTTCCCACTCATGTGAGGACCACAATCCCCTGAATGTAATTCAACCATTATCTATTTAGCTTGATCCTCATCAACACATGAAAAATGAATCCCATCATAAGACCTTTTGTATAAACTTCCTACGCACAAGATGAATTGAGATGCTAATCTTAGTAGGGTTTGTCGTTCCTTCCTCGATGCTTCTTCTGGGAATTCTTGTTTTTCCAACACTCTTTTTATATCTGTATACCATGATTTTCCATCTGGTAGTCGAGTAGTAACATTGATCTGATGGTAATATGCAAACTTGTCTTTGACTTCGATGGTGATTGGCCACTATTCTATGCCAGGGGGCAAATGGATCATTGAAGAGAGAGTGACTAACCCGTCAGCAAATCTATTATCTTCCCTTGACAAGTGCTGAACAGAATAACTTTAAACTTACTCACTAAGTTAACAGATACTCATGATAAGACTTCAACTTTTCAATCCTAGTTTCCATTCTTCCAATGACTGATATATGACTAAGGCTGAATCCTCAAATACTTCAATTTCTATAATGCCCAGACTCCAAGCAGCTTTAAACCCAACGATACATGCCTCATATTCTATTGTATTATTGGTGTTAGAAAAGGCTAACTTAATAGTGATCGAAATGTGGCATCCTTTCGGAGAAAACAGGACTGTCCCTATTCCATACCCATTCTGATTAGCGGCTCCATCAAAGTACAGCTGCCATGTCTGATTCTACGACTCTTTTTGAACATGCAAGATATTCTCATCTGGGAACTAGTCAACAAACTTTATTCCTTCTACTACTGGGTGATCTGTCAAGTATTCTGCCACAACACTCCTCTTGATAGATTTCTGTGTAACATGCGTGATGTCAAATTCTTATTATAACAATAATCATCGTACGGTTCTCCCTGTCAGTGTCGATTTCTCGAAAAGATACTTGAGAAGATCCATCCGAGAAAACAAGATAATTGAATGAGATAGCATATAATGCCAGAGTCTCTAAGTATTCCATACCAGTGCTAAGCAAGTTTTTAGAGGGTTGAATACTTTTGTTCATACTCTAACATCTTTTTACTGATATAGTAGATAACCTTTCTTTACGGTTACCTTTGTCATACTGTGCAAGCATGCATCCCATAGCTTCTTTTGTGACTGACAGATAAAGAAGAAGTGGTTCACCCGGTGTAGGTGGAACCAAAATAGGCGGGTTCAAGAGATATTCCTTGACTTGATCGAAAACCTTTTGACATTGTTCATTCCAAACTGTTGGTTAATTTTTCTTGAGAAGCTTGAAAATAGGTTCGCAGACATTGGTGAGTTGAGCGATGAATCTGATTACATACTGAATTCTGCCTAAAAAATCTTGAATATGCTTTTCAGTCTCAGGCGGATGCATTTCTTTGATAGCTTTAATCTTCACAAGGTCTACTTCGATCCCTCTTTGATTGACCACAAATCCCAATAATTTTCTAGAAGTTATTCCAAATACAAATTTATGCAGGTTGAGTCGGAGTTGGTATTTTTGAATCCTTGTGAGAAACTTTTCTAGTACAACAACGTGCCCCAGTCGTTCCTTAGATTTGACTATCATATCATCTACATAGGCTTCGACTTCCTTGTGTACATGTTATGCAATAAAGTCGTGGCTGCTCTTTAATAAGTGCCTCCAGCGTTCTTTAAACCAAAAGGCATAACCTTATTGCAAAAGGTTCCCCACTGTGTGATGAACGAAGTTTTTTGTATATCCCGAGAATTCATTTTTATTTGATTGTACCCTGAAAAATCATCCATGAAGGACAACAAAGCGTGCCTTGCCGTACTGTCTACTAGAACATCTATGTGTGGTAAAGGAAAACTGTCTTTTGGACTCGCTTTGTTTAGGTCTCTAAAGTCTACACACATTGTGACTTTTCCATCCTTTTTAGGCATTGGGACGACATTAGCAATCCACTCAGGATATTCTATTATTTCTAAAAATCCAGCGTTAATCTGCTTTGTCACTTCTTCTTTAATCTTTAGAGTCCATTCCGGCTTCATAAGTCGAAGTTTCTGTTTGATTAGTCGAGCATCAGGATATAATGAAATCCGATGTTGAACAACTCCCGACATATCCTTGTAAGACCACGTGAACATGTCTTTGAACTTTCTGAGCAATTCTACTATCCCTTTGCATTCATCGGGGGATAAGGTGATCCCAATCTAAATCTTTTGAGGACTTTCTTTTGTTCCGAGGTTAATAACCTTTACTTTCTCTATTAGAGGTTGAGCCTGACGTTTATTTTCTTGTTCAAGTAATTTGATTATTTCAAGGGGAGGTTCTTCGTCAGATGATTCTCCTTCCGAAGCTAGATTATTAGTTAAATTATCATTGCGCTCAAGGTAATCAAAAATTTCTTTCATTTCATTAAAAAAAGATGGAGTAACAGGACTCATTGCAGACTTAATAGATTCACTTGACTCAGCAGGAAAAATAGACTCACTAGAAATAACAAACTCACTTGACTTAGCGAAAACAACTAACTTACTTGACTCAATAGAAATAAAGGACTCATCTGACACGTCAGACTGAACAGGACTAATAGGACTAACAAACCCAGTCTTGACGTGTAGCACAAGACTAATTACATGATAATTAGAAAAAAAAACCTGACCACGGGTTTGATTACAGACTAAGGATTTGGGATCCCCTTCTCAACTGACAACACTAGGACACTGTTATCTTCAATGAATAACTAATCAATATTGAGGGAGTCTAGATTGAGTTTCTAGTCTTTAGCTTCCTTTTCTTCAGCTTCTGTGCTTGCTTTCTTTTCACGGCAATCCATATCGAAGAAGATTTCAAATCCCGACAGACGAGTACCTGTGTGATCAATTAATGGCTCTGGGAACCGACAATAACGGAAGTCTTCTCCTTCTTTCATGAAATATCCGTTAAGGGTCTTACGATAAGACTTCATTTTAATCAAATCTGTGATGCGCCCTTGCCTTGTCCCGCTTTGTCTTCTAGTATTGAGACAATCTTCCTTAGTAGGCTTATATCCTAGACCGAATGTGCCGATGACTTCTTTAATTACTAGTACCTCTGTAATACCTTGTTGCTTGCGACCTAAGCCCATACCAGGAAAAATCTCCATTTTCTGAATATATTGGCCATGTAGCAGTTAGAGATGTTCTCAATAGGAAAATATTCTTTTACCGAGTGATCCCATTGGTTTAGGCATATCTTTTCGAATTCAAACCCACTGAGCTCTACCCCCTGTTGTTCTGGTTGAATCTCAAGTAACGGTTCATTCTTTGCTTAGGTACTGTTCACAATCCCCACAATCTCAGTATCTCCATAAAGGGTAATTACTAATCCATCTTTGATAAATTTAAATTTCTGGTGTAGCGTGGAAGGTATGGCTTTGATCTGGTGTAACCATGGTCTCCCTAACAACAAATTGAAAGAGGATTGGATATCAATAACCTGAAATTCCATAGGAAATTTAGCTATACCTTGTGGACAATCGAAGGTGCAAAATTCCCAGTACATCCCTTTTGGTGTTATCATAGGCCTTGCACCTTGATTAGTGAGCTTGAGATTTTCAACCTTAAACCCAAGGCAGGTAGTAGTCTTTAAAGGGCAAAAATTCAGTACACTCCCATTATCAATCAAAATCAGAGGTACCCTCATCCCATTACAATTTTTAATGATGTGCAATAGCTTAGTGTGGCTTGCTCCCTCTTTTGGGGGATTTGAATTGAAGAAGGATAGGATATTCTTTACGTAAGTTGCCCCTACTATACTGGCCAGTTGATCTGGAGAAGTATCAAGAAAGACTTGGGTTGTACTTAATGCTTTGAGAACGACTTCTCTATGAGTAGTGGAAGCCATGAGTAAATCCCAAACTGAGATGTTGGCCCTTGATTTCTTCAACTACTTGATCACAGAGTTATCTTCTTCGATATTTTTTTTTGATAGGATCTTCTCTTTCTTTTTTTGTCAAGGCTGCAAGGTTATCAACATAGAGTTCTTGTGGCTTAAAAACTCTTCTTCCTCGAATCATATGTCTAACTTCATCACAAGAGAGAGAAAAAGGCTCATCTTCTTCAATCAACAAGTATGGATCTTCATCTGTCAAGGAGACAAGACTCTCTAGGTAAATTTGAGGCAAAAGATAACTATTGAATGCAGGGCTACTGTAATGAGGTGGGGATAGACAATACGTTTCATCTGAGGCTAGATCAAATGGTTCATAGTTTGTGGTGAGAACCTCATCAATGAAAGCTATCCTGGCAAGGGAGTAACTAGGCGGTTTGACTTGGATTGGATGGATGAGAGAGACGAGATCAAATAGTAATGGGGTGTGGGAAACCATGTTCAAGATTGGTGGAAGTTGATTGGTAGGTAGTGGATTAGTAGTGACATTTGGTGATGTTGGGCTAGGGATTGTGACATTTTTGTTGTCAATAAAGTTTTGAATGGCATGGCGCAAGGTGATACATCGATCAGTGTGATGGCCAGAGTTTTGATGGAACTCGCAGAACAAGTTAGAGTTGAGTGCAGCTAGCAAGGGATTTGGTAAAGGTCAGGGTTGGATAAGGATGAGAAGCCCTTTTTTCATCAATTTGTGAAGAGCTACAATGAGACTCATCCCTAGATTGTTAAACTAACGTGGAGTTCGAGGTTGACTTGGGTGAACCTGGTTATTAATCCAAGTTGGGGGTTGAACTGGGGTAGCTGACGTGTTGGCTATGTAAACTTGGTTGGTACTAGGTTTGGGAACATAGGATTTCTTAGACTTATTATCTTAGGGGTTAGAAATAACCCAGAGGCAAACGCATCCTCGAGTTGGCTTCCAGTTTGTAATAGGGATTCAAAGGTAGAAAGATATTGAGCAACCAAGTGTTGAACATATCCTTGTGTAAGGTTTTTCAAGATAATTGCCACTTGTTCCTTCTTTGAGGGTCTATCCCACATTTGGACAGCCTTAGCCCTCCAGCGACCATTGAAATCAATGAATGTTTTCTCATTTTTCTATTTAGTTGACTCCAAATCCCTTCTTGAAGTCTTAATCTCGGTACTATATTTATACTAATGCCAGAAAGCTTTTGACATATTCTCTCATATACCTACTATAGTTGGATCTTGAGACATCAACCATCGTAGAGCGGATCCGGATATAGTTCGCTGAAATAGTAATGTCATTTGTTCATCACTAAGCCCCATAGTGCGCATGTTAGTAAAATACACTTTAAGATGTGTTTTTGTACAACCTACCCCACTGAACTTGTCCATTTTAGGCATCACAAACTTCTTAGGCAAATGAATTCTAGGGATACGGTTCAGAGCTTCAATGCCTGCAGCAATTTCATCGATACCCTTTATACTCTTCATAACTGACTCTAACTGAGACATTTTGTTAGCTAACACCGGATTTTCATCAAAATTCTTCATCTCCGTCAAGCTCGAAGATCTCATGTGCACGTCTCGCTGCATTTTCTTTTACCCTTTTTCCTTTTAGATCATCAAGGGGATTGCCCGTTAATTTTGAAATATGTTCTAAGACTTTCACTTTGCCTCTTATATTGTTGATATCAATAGCAAAGGCTGCCAAAATCTTACGGATCTCTGTAAGCTCAGACTCTGAAGCCATTTCTGCCTATTGACTTGGTACTGACATTCGCTCTAACCGATTCGACTTACGACTCCAACTAGGTGGTGGACGCTGGAGTTTGGGCGTAATGATAAACCTATATGACCCCATCAAAGGTAGATTTAATCAATTTCAATGTTACCCCCTTGATAACATTTTAATGAGTCATTTTATTGAAGTTTGTGCACCAATCCATTAAATAATCCATTCGCGCAATGATCATTCAAAAGGGAAGTAAATGTTTATTCAAAAGAAAAATAGCTTTATTGAAAATGATTGACAAAGAAACGTAACAAATTTGACTTAAATTATTTTTTACATGGACGCTTGGCTTTGTCTTGATGGTCATCAAGATTACTATCAGGCTTGATCCTTTTGGCTCTAACAACTGGTTCTTTGAATTCTGTTGGTCCATCTAGATACCTTAAGATGCGTTTGTTCCAAACCTTCTCAATGAGATACACTAACTTTTCAGTCAATGGCTCGGGAGGGAAGAAAGCTTTGTGCTGAGGTAAAGATAACTCTATGGGTACGTCATACTGCTCTGGGATCAATGCAGGTTAGTAGAAAGATATTTCTTCTAGTTTGAACAAACGAATATAATAGGATCCCTTGGTTCCTAGAACAGGGGGATCAGTCATCCACCAAGGGCACCTTAAACAGACATGACGAGTAAGGTGAGAATCTAACCATTTGCTCCAAGCTTTGACTGAGTTGTGATGCACTAACAGGTTTCTTTTGGAAAAGTGTTCTGGCCCATACTCGAGGTTTAAAGGGACATCTACAATTTTTAGACTATCACAGCCACATATAAAGTAGGTGTGGGCTTCCTTTGAAACTTTTCCTCTCACCATTCTTTATGGCATTTAGACCTGAGAAGGTTTCAGTTAGGATAAGAGGTACAGGGTTGGCTTTCCTTGAGAGTTGGGAGACTATGTCTATGAAGGACTCAGGGACAGTTTGACCATCACTTTTGGAGGTTAGTATGTATTCGGCTAAGATTCCTAAGCACAGACGGTTATCTCTAGTGGCTCGCCAAGCTTCTGGTTTTACATTGACGGGATGACTGTAGGAGCGATACGGGCCCAGTAAAGGTACGAAGTCCAATCTCCAATTATGGACTAGGGCCTTGGCTTCTTCTTTTGAAATGTTCAATCCCATGGCGAGGTCACCAGAATATCCTATCTTCAATGAGGGCCTGACTAAAGGTCCTGAAGCAGATATCCCCATGATGCCACAATAGTCCTCATGAGTGGGGCACAAGTGCATATGCCCAATATGGAATATGTGAAGGTTCCAGCGCTTACCCATAGGACGCAACAAGTTTCAATCTATTTCAAACTCGTGGAAGTAGAGAACACATCTCAGCATGAATTTCCCAAAGTTGATCTTCTCTACAGGGTGCATCCCAATGACAATTGTTTTGACTAACTGGTCGATCGAGTTATTGCCTGTGGCTAGCATCCTGGTATGACACAAAAAGGTATTTTAGTACACTTCCAAGGTCCATGTAAAATATCAATTACTTTTTCTCTTGTTCTTATGTAAAATATTTTCTGGAAAATACTTTTTTTTGGAAAATATTTTTTCTAGAGAATACTTCTTTTGAAAAATACTTTTTCTGGAAAATACTTTCCTTTTGTAAACTATTTTTCCCCTTTGAAAATGGGTTGAAATCCAAATTTAGAAAAGAATTTGATTTCCATTTTGATTTAAATGGCTCAGCCCATTATGATTGTTGGGTCGAGATGGATTGGGTCATTATGAATTATTGCAACAAATAGATTCTTTATTAGGTCGGTGCACCCATTTTAATCAGGTAAAATAAAAACTTTAATCTTTGAGGACAACCATACGTTCTGATCTCATCATTTACATACATCTATCATTCACAAAGTCCCATTCAATAAACAACTTGGGAACACCTACGATAAGTTCGAGTCGTGACGTACAGGGGAGGTTTCTAGACTCTAAGCTTACTATGTACAATGCATTTTTATCTAGCTACCCTTGCTCAAATACACCTATATACCTCTCGAGCGTACTCAATCAGACGGTACGTGGTGGCCTGGTTTGATATACCGCATAGGTGATAATCTAAAACTTCAACTCATTTCTTTGAAGTCAAAAACAGCCTGTTTAATCCCCAAATTAGATATGGCACCCGATGCTTGAGCAAAAGTACTCTTAAGTCACCTCTTTTCTAGAATAGACATAGTCTATCCTCCTAATATCATAGTACATTGGTGCAGGATCTCGCTTAGGCACTGGTTTTGACCAAGAAGTGCAACTGATGTACTTAGACCATCTTTGATATACCTATGGGTACGAGTCAAGAATTGTAGCTTCCATAAATGGTTTGGCATCTCATAAAGGGACTGACCACGTACTAGTACTATGTTGGCAAACGAGACATGTGACCGTGTGGCTCAGGTCACTCCAGCCTGGACACATCGATATACCTTTCAGAGTCACCTGATCAGATGGTACTGATGCCCCATGTAGACATGAGAATGTTCATCCTTGAACCTCAATACTACGTTGTTTGGAGTCACCACCATTTTTTTTTTAGAAATGGGTATAAATGGGCACCCGAATCAATTCTTTTGAAAACCATTTTTTCATGACATTATAGTGACTCTCAATCATGGAAAAGGTATGGTCTACCTAAGATCTAGGTAAGGGGATTTGGTTAGAGAATGGGGAAGGTGTTAAGTACCCCATTCTCTCCACCTAAGGTGGTTACCTTTGAATTTGGCCATTTTTGAAAAAGATTAGCATAACAAGTAAAATGCATGGGATGCATGAAGTGGGTGGGTGCACATGGTGTGTATGTACCTCTTTGGAAGAGGATTTGATGTTGGTGTTGACATAAGAAATATCTTATGGTAAGAAGATATTCTATGGAGTCAACACACTTTTGCATGAGTTGAGATGTTGGTTTAGGATTTTAGAGAAGTTCCATGAATGGAGTTCTCTTAGATCTATAACCTTAATGCATGCATGCTTAGCTAGAAACTTAGTGTTTTAACCCCATCAAGAGAGTTACACGTTTCTTCATCATAGCCTAACATGTGTGATGTGTGCATAGTATACATTATGATGCATGATATGAGAATGGGTTAAAAAGGGCTTCAACCTCTATCCTTTCAACCAAATTGCCTCAAGCATTCCATGCCCAAGGTTGAGGTTCAATCTACTCGGGATGAAGGAGGGTTCTTCATTACATCCTAAAGGCTTCAAAAAATAAAAAAGAGAGGGATAGAAAAAGAAGATGCAAGTTAAAAGATAAATAAATAATTATTGTCTCACCTTGTCCCTTTTGGAAATCTTGAAATAACTTGAGCTTGAGTAATGAACTTGAGAGTTGAAGGATGTAGTTGAGGGTGGGGTTGAGAGAGTTGAAGGTTGAGAGATGAGTAGAGTTGAAAGTTAAGAGATGAGAGATGAGTAGAGATTTTGGTAGAGTTTTAGGTTGAAAGATGGGGGCTTGAGAGCATGAATTGTTCATAGAAAATGAGGGTATTTATAGAGTTTTTGGAGAACTTTTGGGGATAAAGTGGTCTAACCCAAAAAATAAAGAAAATGGACATGAGGTTTATGTTATTTCTTTTTGAATTTTTCATATGTATGAGGGTAAAGATGACATTTGTGAAGAAATCCTAAAAGCATTCTTTGATCTTTGGTTTTTTGATAAATAGAGGTGAGAGAACAAAAAGTACTTTTAGGAGGGTGAATAAGGGAGTGACATATGTAAAGGTGGAGTGGTAGGTAAAAAGTAGACTCTAATTCCTTTGTAAATAACACATAAAGCAAGGGTGGAAGTATATTTTTAAAATGGACCAATGGGAGAATAAAAGTACTTTTGGGAGGGTGAGTAGGAGAATGACATGTGTAAAGGTGAAGTGGTAGGTGAAAAGTAAACCTTGGTTCATTTGTAAATAGCACACAAAGCAAGGGTGGAAATATATTGTTGAAATGGAGTAATGGGAGAACTCCATTTATGTACTTTAAGATTCTCACCTTTTGGGGGTATGATTGAAAATTCTCTCAACTTTATAGATTATTACCAAAGACCAAAGTATCTTTTTAATTTGACTAAGCTTTTTGGAAAGGGCATTTTGAGATTTTCAAAAGAAAGAGTTGACTCACCAATTAGATAATACATTGGGTATTGAGGGCTTATGAGAGATCAACATGTGCATCTTTTAGGAGGTGTGAGATAATAGACTTGGTGTTAGGCTTAGAATGGATTTGGTTTTGGGCTTAGGTTGGATTAGGAAATGGATTTAGGATATGGATATGGATTTGAATTTGGATTTAGGATATGGACTTGGATTTTGGAGTTGGGTTAGGTTGGAGAATGGACATAGGTTCGGATCGGATCATGGAAGTAAGTAGAATTAGCTTGGATTAGGGACAAGGTATGGGTATGTAAAATGATATAAGATAATGCATGTATGCATGTATACATGAATAATGTTGCCAAGTGGCAATGCGGGCCCATTGAGAGGCTTGAGTTCTAAATCGGAATCAATTCGAGGAAATTTGGATTTTTCTAACGGGTTCGTACAAATTGGGGTGTCTACAGCTGTCCCTCTTTGCAAGAGTTGCTTGCAAAGTACTGCAAATAATGAACTAGACCCTTTATTTGCACGAATTCGAAATAGTTTGTTGCATGATGAAAAAAATTCAGATGGATTGAGGCATTTTGTAAGATGTGGCTACCCAAACACAGGGTCTGACAGGGTTAACGTTTTTGAAACCCTTAATTTCGTGGCACGGAACTCGTTTGAAATCTTGGATTGATTTTTTTATATTTTTTGAAAGTGATCGACGTTTTAAACCATGCACTGCAATTTTGAGATATTTTTTCCTCTTTCCCTCGTCGATTTTGAATTTTGAACTTAGTTTCCCCTTCATGGAAGTTATAGGATCATCTTGAAAGAGCTTAGCGTAGCGTGACCGTCTTTGAGAGAGACTTGCATAATGGTATGATATTTTGAGTATTTGATGTGTCATCATGCCTCGGATATGGAGAGAATCATTGTTGACCAAGCTGTTCAGATCAAAGTCTTAGAGGATGACTTGATGCCTACTACGCTTCTCAGGAAAATGCTTGAGTGGCTCTTCGCCCGTTATTCCTTCTTGTACCCTACTTTTAATGAGAATGATGTAGCACTATTTGAAATGAATGAAATAGTTTTTTTACGTAGTGGCCTCAGATATATCTATTATTTTCGAAAACTCTTGATTTTAAGAAAAATCCTAGATTCTTCGTCATAGGCCAAAAATAGTAATTTTGATGATGCGTTTTTTTGTTTTAGGTTTTAAAAGATTGCCTTTGTCGAATAATCTGTGACAAACTGTGTTTGAAAACTCTGAAAGTTAACGATCATGGTGCCTTTGCCAAATGTCGATGATACAACTGTCAACTAATCCTTAGCCTCTTTAGAGTCATCCCCGAGACTGAGAATTTTGACTAAGTTATCTTAGTTGCATCTGTTGGAACGTTGAGGACTTCGAGTTTTTTGCGGTTTACAGTTTATACATTTGCAGGCCAAGAGTTGTTTTTTTTTTTTTTCATTTTTGCCCCTGGCACCAGTTACGATTTTCACTAGACCCGATTTCCACATTTTTACGCATCGACGCCCTTTTTGGGTTTTCATCGTGCCGGTGGTTTTGATCTTGCCATAGACTAATTTTTTTACTCACGGTGCCCTGACGGGTTTTCACCATGCCCTTTCAGTCTATGCTTGCTTTATAGATTTTCACTTTGAATACCTCATTGATTTCTCTGTGCCCCTCGTGGCTTGGTGACTCAAGTTGAGCTACGAGATCGAACAATCTACTGTTCTAGTGGCGCACTTTCTTGAGTAACAAATCTGGACTCCCCTCTCGAGTTCCTCCGACGATTTTCATGGTGCGGTGACTCAAGTTGAGCTTCGAGATTAATGACTTTACACTTTGAGTCGTTCTTTTTTTTCGAATGTTCGATCTGGTCTCCCCTCTCGGGTCTTCCAACGACTTTGGTAGCTTGAAATCTGAATTAAGTAGCAAAATCAACCATACCCTGACGATGTTTTTCATGAATATTTCCACCTTGATCGAGTTTACCTTGAGCCATTCCCTGATCTAAGAGGACTTTAAATAGGACGAAACGTAGGCTTAGGTTAGGGTTATGGCACGATAAGAAAGGTTGAATCTAGATTTATTTAGGTAAAGGATGGACACGGCGTTGGTCTATTTTTATTTCTAAAATATGATCTATGTCTCCTCCCAGCGTCTCACAAACTCATTTAGGTAGGAGATTTGGGTCGAGCTTAAGATCAACGATTCGAGATTTTTGACTTTTTGATTTTTTTGTACTTTTAGTCGTTCACAATTTATCCTCATGCGGGCCAGGAGTATACTTTGGTATTTTTGTTTTGACTTTTGATGAATTTTTTTTTTATGGTGGTGACTTGCCCCGATCCTAGGTTAAGAAATGAATGTGATGGCTCAAAAAAGGCTAACTATGGGTAGATAATTGTTCTGGTAGTAGAAAGATGCCATCTCTTCATCCCAAGGAATGACTTTAGGTATAATATTTTTTTACGGTATCAGCGTTGATCGGTTGTGAAAAGACTTCCCTATCCATCTCTGTAAGGATTAGCGCCCCTCTAGACAGTACCTTTTGGACTACAAATGGCCCCTCGTAATTCGGACGGAACTTCCCTCTCGTATCTTCTTGTATTGGCAAAATCTTCTTCAAGACAAGATCTCCTGGCGAGAACTCTCTAGGTTGAACCTTCTTGTCATAAGCTCGTGCTATACTCCGTTGATAAGTTTGCCCATGAAAAATTGTTGAAAGTCGTTTCTCCTCTATTAAGTTCAATTGATCGAATTGGGCTTGGACTCATTCTGCTTCATCCAATTCAACTTCTTTTAATATTCGAAGGGAGGGAATCTCGACCTCAACAGGTAAGATTGCTTCCATTCCGTAGACCAGTGAATAAGGCATTACCCCAGTCGAAGTTTGGATTGACGTTCGATAAACATGTAGAGCGAAGGATAACATTTCGTGCCAATCCTTGTAAGTAACGGTCATTTTCTCGATGATCTTCTTGATGTTTTTGTTAGCGGCTTCGACTGCACCATTCATCTTTGGTCTGTAAATGACTGAGTTGTGATGGGTGATCTGAAAATCCTTGCACATCTTAGACATGTCTTTGTTCTTGTGATTTTTGGCATTATCAGTTACTATCCCGCTTGGGAGGCCGTACCGACATATGATGTTTTTCTTCACAAACTTCAAGACATTGCCCCTTGTAACATTGGCGTAAGATGCTGCTTCTACCCATTTTGTAAAGTAGTCGATGGCGACTAAGATGAAGCGATGCCCATTGGAAGCTTGGGGATTGATCTGCCCGATGACATCCATGCCCCATAGTGAAAAAGGCCAGGGAGAAATCATATTGTGCAATTCGGAAGATGGCGCATTGATCTTGTTGGTATAGATTTGACACAAGTGACATTTCCGAAAATGTTGGTACCCGTCGCTCTCCATAGTCATCCAGTAGTAATCCATTCTCATTAAGCGTCGAGCTTCTACTTCTGTTACACACCTGAGGAAGATCTCGTGGGGAGACTTTTTGTATAAGACTCCACTACTCAAGAAGAACTGTCCTGCCAATCTCTGAATAGTCTTTCAATCGGTTGTCGTGGCATCGGGTTGGAAAGTTCGATCTTCTAAGAATGCCTTGATGTTTGCATACCATGGTTTTTCTTCAGGTTCTTCGATCTCCACAGGCAATCAATATGCTGGCTCATCTTGAATACCAATCTCAAGAGGGTCAACTATGGTATCTTCGGAGATGCTGATCATTGATGCCAAAGTAGCCAATGCATCTGCAAACTGATTCTTGGCTCTCGGCATATAAGTAAATGAGATCCGGACGAAATTTGAGCTTAGATCTTCGAGATACTCATGATAAGGAACTAGTCTCTGTTTTCGGGTCTTCCATTCTCCCGTTGTCTGGTAGACGACCAGACTTGAGCCTCCGAATACATCTATTTCATCCACTCCGAGGTCGATCGCTGCTTTCAACCCCACAATGCATGCTTCGTACTCAACTTCGTTGTTGGAACATTGAAACCTTAATCTAACTGCAATGGGGATATGAGTTCCATCTGACTTGACCAGGACTACCCCAATTCCATTTCCCTTTTGATTTACTGCTCCATCGAAATACATTTTCCAACTAGATTCTTCATCGTCGCTCTCGGCTTCAGCAAACAAAATGGTTTCATCAGGAAAATTTGTCTTTAGTGGCTCATAATCGGGTAAAGGGTACTCCGCAAAGTAGTCAGCAATGGCTTGTCCTTTAATGGTTTTTTGAGTAACATAGGTAATGTCAAACTCAGATAATAGTAGTTGCCATTTTGCGGTGCGTCCTGTTAGCGCCGATTTCTCGAAGAGGTACTTCAAGGGGTCCATCCGAGCAATGAGCATGGTCGAGTAACTAAGTAAGTAGTGGCGTAGCCGTTGTGGTGCCCAGACAAGGGCACAACATGTCTTCTCAATAGTCGAATAGTTTATCTTGTAACTTGTGAACTTCTTGCTAAGGTAGTAGATGGCTCGCTCTTTCTGACAAGTTTCATCATGTTGCTCCAGTACACAGCTCATGGAGTTTTCTTGCACGGAAAGATACATCAGTAGAGGTCGACCTGGTGTAGGTGGAACTAAGACTGGTGGATTAAGCAGATATCTCTTAATCTTGTCAAAAACTTCCTGACAGTCTTCATTCCATTCTTTTGGCTCATTTTTCTTCAGTAATTTGAATACTGGCTCACATATCGGAGTTAGTTGTGCGATGAACCGACTAATGTACTGAATTCTCCTTAGGAATCCCTAGATCTCTTTCTCTGATTTGGGTGGCTCCATATTTATGATGTACTTCGTTTTAGCTGGATCGACTTCGATGCCTCTTCTGCTGACAATGAACCCCAATAGCTTTCCTGACGTGGCCTCAAATACACATTTTGCTGGATTAAGTCTTAAGCTGTAGTTTCTTAATCGATCAAACAGTTTCTTCAAGTTTACCAGATGATCCTCGTCGAGATTGGATTTAGCTATCATGTCGTCCACGTATACTTCTATCTCTTTGTGGATCATGTCATGAAATAAGGCCATCATGGCTCGTTGGTAAGTTGCCCCAGCGTTCTTGAGACCAAATGGCATAACCTTATAATGAAAGGTACCCCAAGGTGTAATGAATGCAGTCTTCTCTTGATCTTCTTTCGCCATTTTTATCTGATTATAACCTGAGAAGCCATCCATGAAGGAAAACATACCGTGCCCAGCTGTATTATCAACCAGAGTGTCGATGTGAGATAATGGAAAGTCATCTTTAGGATTGGCTTTATTCAGATCACGGTAGTCCACACACATGCGCACATTTCCATCTTTCTTTGGTATAGGAACAACATTGGCAAGCCACTCAGGGTAGGTGGATACTGCGAGAAACCCTGCTTGGAACTGCTTCATTACTTCGTATTTGACTTTAAGTGTCCACTCTGGTTTCAACCTTCGTAATTTTTGCTTGATTGACTTGCTTCTCGATTTGATAGGTAACTTGTGGACGACTAGATCTGTGTCTAAACCAGACATGTCTTGATAGGACCATGCGAAGACATCTTGATACTGTTGTAAAAACTTTGTTATCTCCTCTTTCTGCTCAATCGTTAATAGGGCTCCGATTTTAACGATCCGTGGGTCATCTTCGGTGCCTATGTTCACTGAGTTTGTATCCTCTATATTTGGCTGAACACATTTCTCGTGATGTTCTATGAGTTCTTTGATTTTTTTTGGATGATATTCAACCTCTTCCTCTAATGAGATCAAAGTCGAGCTTGAGGTCAAAGTCGTATTCATCTCTTTCATACTCTGTTCTGTCACAAGATTCATTCAACCGAGGAAATTCTTTGGAAACCTTAGGTATTTTGAAGATTTCTGATTTTTTTGAATTTTTGAAAATATTTGATTTTTTTGAATTTTGAAGAGTTTTTGATTTTTTTGAATTTTGAAAGATTTTTAATTTTTTTGAATTTTTAAAGATTTTTAATTTTTTTGGATTTTGTGAACTACCCGTATACCTGAAACAAGATGAAGAAAAATAATGCAAATTCATTAGCTACGAAGGTGAGCCCCCAAAACAGTCTTACTCCGAGGATGAGGGCTCATTATGGTCCTCAGGCAGATGAGATTTTGCTAATGGCATTTTTTTTGGAGGCCGTAGGGATTCTGGACCCCATGGCGGCCTTGTAAGTTATTGAGTACTCTTCCTAATTCTTGAAGACTCACCCTTGTTCTGCAGGGTGGATAGGTTGGGAGGGTGGCTCCCTTAACGGTTCAGATATGACCATTACTTCCGGGTGACTGTCGTCAAGTCCGGATACTTGTAGGGTGGGTGGAATTATGACAGATCCCTAATCGATTTGAAAGGGGGATAATGATATTTCTTCTTCGCATGTTGCGACTTCCGCCTTAGCGGGCTCTCTTTCTTCTTCTTTTTAACCCCATTCGGAATCCCCTCCGAACAAGATGTCCATGCAGTCCATGAAGGACTGTGGGGACTCGACGAATGAGTCTTCTTGCGATTGAACTGGCTCAATATTTACAACACTAGGTTCTCTTGTGTAGTTTGTTGACAATGGTTCTGACAGATCATCCAGCCAGTTTTGTGATTGTGGGAAGCTGACGCTGATGTGTGGTACCCTGCCTAAGTTCCATACATTAGGATCTCAGTTTTGTCTTTGTACAAGTCAAAGTTCCTTCTTCTTATCCTTCATGTCAGAGGTGTCCTTCTTTGTAGGCCTGAACCCGAGATCGAAGTAGGGAGTATGTTTTCGGGCATTGATCAGAGTAGCCCTACCTTTTCCTTTAGGCCCTAAACCTTGTTTTGGACGATATCCCGTCCTCTTCATCACTCGTCCGATCATCATATTTATTTTTGACAACTCTGCCCTTGTTTTCTCCTTCCCCCTTTGGATATGATTGACAGATGTGAACTGAAAGGAGTGATACCCTTCATTTTCCCCGATAATTTCTATGTCAATATATGGTACATCTGGTGATAGATCGACTGGTATGAGATTTTCTACGAGAACCGATATCACCCTTTTTCCCATGATAAATTTTACCCGTTGGTGCAAGGAAGAAGGGACTGCCCCTACGGTATGGATCTAGGGTCTTCTTAGAAGGAGATTGAATGCTGAGGGTATGTCCAGAATTTCAAATGTCACTTCAAACGTACATGATCCAATAGTGACTGGGAGATCCATTTCTCCTAACGACTCAGTTTTCCTACTATCAAAAGCCCTTACGATCCTTCTAGTTGGCCTGAGGTAAGATAAATCTACGTTTAACTTGTGCAAAGTTTGTAGAGGACAGACATTAAGAACAGAATCATTGTCGATCAGTACCCTTGCTACCATCATACTTTTGCACATTACCATAATGTGTAATGGTTCAATGTGTCCACACCCCCCGCTGATAAATTCATCCTCGGTGAAGGTGATCGGATTGGGGGTCATGATCTGGCCTACTATCTTTTCCAACTCTTCTGGCGAGGTAGTCTCGGGTATATGTGCACTACTAAGGACTTTGAGTAATGCTTCCCGATGATGCTATGAGTTTAAAAGTAGGTCAAAGATACTGATTTGAGCTGGCATTCTGTTCAACTGTTCTACTATGTTGTACTCACTCTTTCGAATGAGTTTGAGGAGGTCAGCTGCCTCCTTGTTAGTTACTCTGCTCTTCTTCCTCTCTGGTTCCCCTTGTGGTATTTTTTCCTCCTCTACAAATTTTCCTTTTCCCTTTTCTTTCCTTCTTTCTTCCTCCTCGTTCTGCTTCTTCTGTTCCTTTTCTGGTACTTTGTAACATCTCCCTGATCTGGTCATATGACCAATGTCCCTCTTTCGGTTTCTCAACCCCTGTAGACGTCACATTCATCGTCTCGTAAATCCATGGGATGGTTTGGCTAGAGCGGTATGGGAAAGGTTTAGGAGATATGATGGTCATGGGTTGAGGATCTGACTTTACATGGAGGATAAGAGGTGGCGGGTTGGGTTTGGCGATTGACGTAGCGATGTTTGGGGTTTGTGGGTTGGTATAAGATAGGATGAAAGGTGGTCGGGAGGAGAAGCTTGAAGTTTGAGGGGTCGGTGCAGCGCAGGATATGATAAGAGGTGGTCAAGAAGTAGGGCCTGAAGTCGGTATGGTATAAGGTATAATGAGAGGCGGCCAAGAGGAAGAGCTTGAAGTTGGTACTGTGTAAGGTATGATGAGAGGTGGTCGTGAAAGATTTGAGGTTTGGAAGTTTGAGTGAATGGTAAGATTGGCCAAATTGATTGGAAGTTGGGATGATGATTGGTTGGTTGTATCTGGTGGTAATGCATTGATGCTTGATGATGTTGGATCTTTCCTCAGATTGACTCTAACCTTAGAGCCAATTGGTGCTATCAAAATCGAAGGGTTGCAGCTCGGTTCATCCCTCTTTATGGCATTGACTGTCGGCCCACTGCCTCCCCCATTATGCGTTGGTAGCGGGTTCTGATTGATATTCTGCTGAGGCACTTGGGTTGCAAGACCATCCAAGACGATTGTTTTCCTGTCGATTAGATTCTGAACTTGGTGCTTGAGTTGCCAGCATTGGTCGGTGGCATGCCCCGGTACACCCATATGGAACTCATAGAATTGATTGGGATTATACCCTGGTCCCTTTACCGCCTCTGGGTATGGCTGTCTTTTAGTGAGATATTCTCCTCTAAGTAATGCTGGGAGTAGTTCTGACAGAGTCATAGGCAGGCGGGTGAAGACTCGAGGGACCCTATTGGGTCTGCGCTGCTCGGTTTGATGATTTTGGGCAAATTGTGGGTTTTGACCAAACACTGGATTTTGTCTGAATTGAAATGCTTGTGGAATAGGTGCAGCTTGGGGTGGGTTAACCTTCAAGGGGACCTGAGGTGCTGACGGCCTCTGGTTTGGTGTTGAGATGAAGAAAGGTTGAACAGGTTGTACATTGTTAACTTGTGCTTCTTCTTTCTTCTTGTTTAAGACTATCGATTTCCGTTGAGTAGACCCCCTTGCTGGTGCCCCTAGATTGGACAAGTCATAGATCAGACCTGACCGAATACCGTCCTCAACTCGATCCGCTACTTGGACCAACGACGAGAAGCTTGCAGTCGTATGACCTACTAGATGCGTATAGAATGAATGGCCCAAAGTTGAGATGAATATGGTATTCATCTTTTGTTCAGTCATTGGTGGCTTTACTTTAGAAGCTGATTCCCGCCACCTTTGGACATACTCTTTCACACTTTCTTTTGACTTTCGAATCATTTTGGCCATGTCATTTCGGTCTAACCCCATATCTGTGTTGAACCTATATTCTTCGGAGAACATTGTAGCCAGATCCTGCCAGCTCTTAATTCGCGAATGATCTAACTGAGGAAACCTTGAGAGAGCCGTCCCTCTTAAACTCCTTTGAAAGAGCTGAACCAATAACCTCTCATCATCACCAAACTGACACATACAACCGTAGTAAAGCTTCAAGTGAGACAGAGGACACCCAATGCCATTGTTTTTTTCGAAGTCAGGACACTTGAACTTTGGCGGCAATGATGCATTAAGGTATAGGCACAGATCTCTGAACCTTATTCCATTTGTGGAGTCTTTGCCTTTCATCCTTTTGATCTCTTCCTCGACTTCCTCGAGCTTGCTTGCAAGTTTATCTTCTGTGGTACTCCTTACCTCAACTGCCCTGAATCACATTCTTCTTCTTGAACGACTTCATGTCATGGTGGATTGCAGTGAATGTGAATCGGTGGTCCTTGATTGGCAGGGATGGTGGGTGGTAAGGTATTCGGTACTTGCGGAGGTTGTTGTTGCAGTTATTCGGGTATGGCCTGGTTCGAACCAGAAGCTTGATGTTGGACAGTCTGGATGATACTTGGGTTGGCCATCAGCAGATCAAGAATCTTATCGTGTTTTTCTAGTGCCTTCACTACCAAATCAAGCTTTGAGGCGAGATCCGTTACTACTTTTGTCGTTGTCTACTGAGGTTGTTCCGAAGTGCTCATGGTTGGTTGCGAGCATAGAAAATACGGAGGATTGTCGGGTGGTAAGTACTTCTTTCTGAGTCATTTGGGCACCTGTGGATAAGAGGTTAAGCGTTAATATTTCATTTACATAATGAAGATGCATGATGATTTATTAGATTAGATTGGATGAATTGGTAAAGTTGCATTAAGAAAGTTCTGAGATTGGTTGGGGTTGGATTTTTGTGTCAGCACGGAGCCAAAAATTTATCGGCACGGAGCCGAAGGTTCATCAGCACGGAGCCAAGGTTTGTCAACACGGAGTTGGAGGTTTATCGGCAAGGAGCCAAAGGTTCATCAGCATGGAGCCGAAGGTTTGTCAGCACGGAGCTGGAGGTTTATCGGCACGGAGCTAGAGGTTTGTTAACGCGGAGCCGAAGGTTTGTCAACACAGAACTGGAGGTTTGTGGGTACGGAGCCAGAGGTTTATCTGTCCGGAGCCGAAGGTTTGTCAGCACAAGCCGGAGGTTTATTGGCACAGAGCCAGAGGTTTATTAGCATGGAACCAGAGGTTTGTCAGCGCGAAGCCAAAGGCTTGTCAGCACGGAGCTGGAGGTTTGTAGGCACGGAGCCAGAGGTTTATCAGCGCGGAGTCGAAGGTTTGTCAGCACGAAGCTAAAGGTTTGTCAGCACGGAGCTGGAGGTTTATCGGCACGGAGCTGGAGGTTTTTCAGCGCTGAGCCGAAGGTTTGTCAGCACGGAACTGGAGGTTTGTCAGCACGGAGTTGGAGGTTTGTGGGTACGGAACCGGAGGTTTATCTGTCCGGAGCCGAAGGTTTGTCAGCACAAGCCGGAGGTTTATTGGCACAGAGCCAGAGGTTTATTAGCATGGAACCAGAGGTTTGTCAGCACGAAGCCAAAGGCTTGTCAGCACGGAGCTGGAGGTTTGTAGGCACGGAGCCAGAGGTTTATCAGCGCGGAGTCGAAGGTTTGTCAGCACGAAGCTAAAGGTTTGTCAGCACGGAGCTGGAGGTTTATCGGCACGGAGCTGGAGGTTTTTCAGCGCTGAGCCGAAGGTTTGTCAGCACGGAACTGGAGGTTTGTCAGCACGGAGCTGGAGGATTGTGGGTACGGAGCCAGAGGTTTATCTATCCGGAGCCGAAGGTTTGTCAGCACAAGCCGGAGGTTTATTGGCACAGAGCCGGAGGTTTATTAGCATGGAACCAGATGTTTGTCAGCGCGAAGCCGAAGGCTTGTCAGCACGGAGCTGGAGGTTTGTAGGCACGGAGCCAGAGGTTTATCAGCGCGGAGTCGAAGGTTTGTCAGCACGAAGCTAAAGGTTTGTCAGCACGGAGCTGGAGGTTTATCGGCATGGAGCTGGAGGTTTTTTAGCGCTGAGCCAAAGGTTTGTCAGCGCGGAACTGGAGGTTTGTCAGCACGGAGCTGGAGGTTTGTGGGTACGGAGCCAGAGGTTTATCTGTCCAGAGCCGAAGGTTTGTCAGCACAAGCCGGAGGTTTATTGGCACAGAGCCAGAGGTTTATTAGCATGGAACCAGAGGTTTGTCAGGGCGAAGCCGAAGGCTTGTCAACACGGCTGGAGGTTTGTAAGCACGGAGCCAGAGGTTTATCAACGCGGAGTCGAAGGTTTGTCAGCACGAAGCTAAAGGTTTGTCAGCATGGAGCTGGAGGTTTATCGGCACGGAGCTGGAGGTTTTTCAGTGTGGTGCCGAAGGTTTGTCAGCACGGAACTGGAGGTTTGTCACCAAGGAGCTGGAGGTTTATCGGCACGGAGTCGGAGGTTTATCAGCGCGAAGCCGAAGGTTTGTTAGCACGGAGCTAGAGGTTTGTGGGCACGGAGCTAGAGGTTTATCAGCACAGAGCCGAAGGTTTGTCAGTACTGAGCCGGAGGTTTATTGGCACAAAGCCAGTGGTTTTGTCAACACGGAGCCGAAGGGTTGTCAGCACGGAGCTGGAGGTTTATTGGCACAGAACCAGAGGTTTTGTCAACACAGAGCTAGGAAAATATTTTGTAAAGACGGATTACTGTAGAAAGATTGAGTCGGAAAAACCATTTTGTTAGCCCATCAATTCAATTATCTGAAATCAAGATCGGTCAGTCAAATCCCCAAGGAAAAGGTGGCGCACAATGGCACTCTTAAATCACCTCATTTTCTTAAATAGACGTAGTCTATCCCCCTCGTATCAACAGGGTAGGATCGTTCTTAGGCACCTACTTTGATTAAGGATTGCAATTGGTGCTTTAAAATCTTTTGTTATTTTTTTTATTTAATTTTTTTTTTGAAAATGATTGGATTTATTTGAATTGATCGACCGATTGTCGATCTTGACGGTTCATACATAGATTATGGACATGGTTGAGATTGAAAGATAGATCTAGTTTGGGTTGGGTACGGGTTGTAGATCCGACTCGAAATGGATATGGGTCGTGAACCCATCTGAAAGTGGATATGGGTCGTGGACCCCGTTTGAAATGGATATGGGTTATGAACCCATTTGGAAGTGGATATGGGTCATGGACCCATTTGAAGTGGATATAGGTCGTGGAACCATTTGGAAGTGGATATGGGTCGTGGACCCATTTGGAAGTGAATATGGGTTGTGGACCCATTTGAAAGTGGGTATGGGTCGTAGACCTAGTTTGAAGTGGATATGGGTCGTAGACCCATTTGGAAGTGGATATGGGTCGTGGACCCATTTTGGAATGGGTATGGGTCGTGGACCCATTTCGAAATGATATGGGTCGTGGACCCATTTCGAAATGATATGGGTCGTGAACCCATTCTTAGCGGATATGGGTCGTTGATCCATTTGAAAGTGGATATGGGTCGTGGACCCATTTGGAAGTGGGTATGGGTCGTAGATCCAGTTTGAAGTGGGTATGGGTCATGGACCCATTTCGGAGTGGTCACAAGTTGTGGACCCGATTTAAGTTGCGATGATGGATGATGACAAGGTTGATAGTGTGCCATGTTGGGTCGAGATCAATACTGATAGGTAGAGCGGAGGCGAGCTCCATTTGGGTCAAATACAAAATGATGGGTAGTGGGCCCTAAGTTTAACGATAGAAATGACTTATTCAACCATTTTAAAGTCTTAAAACTCAAAATAAAAATTAAGTTAAAGAGAAAAGTTATCAAAACTGATGTAAGGGACGAAATGAGCAAAAAAATTTTTTTTTTTTTTTTAGGGTCCAGTTTTAATGTGCGGACCAGAGGGCTTTTGTACTAGTCTGCACTTTAAAAAACGGATCAGAACCTTAATTTTCCAATTTTTTTTAAGGTACATAGCCTCTGTCTTTTGGCTTAAGCCACAAGGAAGATAAAGTTTTTTTTTTTTTTTTTTTTGTTCTTATGATGCAAAGCATAAACAAAGATTTCCCTCTTTACCTAGGGGGATATGTGAAGAAATGAAACAAAAACAAGCCTAAAGTCTATACAACTTGCCTTCGTGGGCTAAAAAAAATTACAAAGTCATCTCCTTGGATCGAAAAAATTACAATAATGAGAGGGTTGATAAATTCTTTTTCCAAAATTGTGTCCTAATCCTCTAATCGTATTTAATGCATGTGGCTATAGGTGGCTTCACGGTTACCCATTCTTCAAACCTCAATGCATACCGAAGTACACATGTCTTAGGTTGGTGATTGGATTGGATGTGTTCGTCCCCGTACCCGAAATAAGAGATCTCGAGTCGTGAAACTACTAAGCATCCGGGTTTAAACTTTTATAGGTAGAGGAGGTTTGTGTAATGGGCTATGCAAGCGTAAGTGTACAAGTGCATTTTAAAAAACGAGTATCAACCCCCTTTATAAGCATTCAATCCACAAAATATTAAAGAATATATTACAACCATTCCTCAAGAAAAAGAAAGTAAAGTATCAAACAAAACACAAACAACAACAATGTTAGTAAACACATATTGAATTTTTTTTTTGTAAAAATGGCCAAATGGTCATGGTTTGAGCCCGCAATCTCCCCAGTTGAGTCGCCAAGTTGTAGACATGAGAATGTTCATCCTTGAACCTCAATACTACGTTGTTTGGAGTCGCCACCATTCTTTTTTTGGAAATGGGTGTGAATGGGCACCCGAATCAATTCTTTTGAAAACCATTTTTTCATGGCATTATAGTGACTCTCAATCATGGAAAAGGTATGGTCTATCTAAGATCTAGGTAAGGGGATTCGGTTAGAGAATGGGGAAGGTGTTAAGCACCCCATTTTCTTCACCTAAGGTGGTTACCTTTGCATTTGGCCATTATTGAAAAAAGATTAACATAACAAGTAAAATGCATGGGATGCATGAAGTGGGTGGGTGCACATGGTGTGTATGTACCTCTTTGGAAGAGGATTTGATGTTGGTTTTGACATAAGAAATATCTTATGGTAAGAAGATATTCTCTGGAGTCAACACACTTTTGCATGAGTTGAGATGTTGGTTTAGGATTTTAGAGAAGTTCCATGAATGGAGTTCTCTTAGATCTATAACCTTAATGCATGAATGCTTAGCTAGAAACTTAGTGTTTTAATCCCATCAAGAGAGTTACACATTTCTTCATCATAGCCAAACATGTGTGATATGAGAATGGGTTAAAAGGGCTTCAACCTCCATCTTTTCAACCAAACCTCCTCAAGCATTTCATGCCCAAGGTTGAGGTTTAATCTAATCTGGATGAAGAAGGGTTCTCCATTACATTTTAAAAGCTTCTAAAAATAAAAAAGAGAAGGATAGAAGAAGAAGATGCAAGTTAAAAGATAAATAAATAACTATTGTCCCACCTTGTCCCTTTTAGAAGTCTTGAAATAACTTGAGCTTGAGTAATGAACTTGAGAGTTGAAGGATGTAGTTGAGGGCTGAGAGAGTTGAAGGTTGAGAGATGAGTAGAGTTGAAAGTTGAGAGATGAGAGATGAGTAGAGATTTTGGTAGAGTTTTTAGGTTGAAAGATGGGAACTTGAGAGCATGAATTGTTCATAGAAAATGAAGGTATTTATAGAGTTTTTGGAGAATTTTTGGGCATAAAGTAGTCCAACCCTAAAAATAAAGAAAATGGACATGAGGGTTACGTTATTTCTTTTTGAATTTTTCATTTGTATGAGGGTAAAGATGACATTTGTGAAGAAACCCTAAAAGTATTCTTTGATCTTTGGTTTTTTGGTAAATAGAGGTGAGAGAACAAAAAAATACTTTTGGAAAGGTGAATAAGGGAGTGACATGTGTAAAGGTGGAGTGGTAGGTAATAAGTAGACCCTGATTCATTTGTAAATAACACATAAAGCAAGGGTGGAAGTATATTTTTAAAATGGACCAATGGGAGAATAAAAGTACTTTTGGGAGGGTGAGTAGGAGAATGACATGTGTAAAGGTGAAGTGGTAGGTGAAAAGTAGACCTTGGTTCATTTGTAAATAACACATAAAGCAAGGGGTGGAAATATATTTTTGAAATGGACCAATGGGAGAATAAAAGTACTTTTGGGAGGGTGAGTAGGAAAATGACATATGTAAAGGTGAAATAGTAGGTGAAAAGTAGACCTTGGTTCATTTGTAAATAACACACAAAGAAAGGGTGAAAGTATATTTTTGAAATGGAGCAATGGGAGAACTCCATGTATGTACTTGAAGATTCCCACCTTTTGAGGGTATGATTGAAAATTCTCTCAACTTTATAGATTATTACCAAAGACCAAAGTATCTTTTTGATTTGACTAAGCTTTTTGGAAAGGGCATTTTGGAATTTTCACAAGAAAGAGTTGACTCACCAATTAGATAATGCATTGGGTATTGAGGGCTTATGAGAGATCAACATGTGTCATCTTTTAGGAGGTGTGAGAGAATGGACTTGGTGTTAGGCTTAGAATGGATTTGGTTTTGGGCTTAGGTTGGATTAGGAAATGGATTTAGGATATGGACTTGGGTTAGGTTGGAGAATGGACATAGGTTCGGATCGGATCATGGAAGTAAGTAGAATTAGCTTGGATTAGGGACAAGGTATGGGTATGCAAAATGATATGAGATAATGCATGTATGCATGTATACATGAATAATGTTGCCAAGTGGCAATGCGGGCCCATTGAGAGGCTTGAGTTCTAAATTGGAATCAATTCGAGGAAATTCGAATTTTTCTAACGGGTTCGTGCAAATTGGGGTGTCTACACCCCAGTTTGATATACCCTAAGGTACGTGACTGAAGTTGTGGTTTTCATAAATGACGTCGCATCTCCGAAGAGACCGGACCACGTACTAATGACACGTCGGCTATATTGAGACATGCAAGCGTGCAAAACTGTAAATGTGCTTGTGATGTGAGCAATACAAGGTGGGGTGTGCCCGGGGTCCTTTTCAAACAAATGGACCCATGGGCCTGATTATACTATACAAGCAAAGATATCTCATGATATTAATCAAAATATTAAAAATCCACAACGTTAGGATCAAGGCCTACACATGTCATATGTATCTCAATTGAGATCATGATATGTGTATAAGATATCACATAAATATCCACTCTCAAATCACTTAATGAATCGATCATCGATCAATAGCGTGTGATCAAGCTAATTAAGGCATTAAAGAGGGATGGATATGATATATCAAAATATGGTCTAATATCATTAATCAAGATATTTACACATACCAATCAAGATCAATCAATTACGATCACACACATATCACAACAAAATGACGCATTCAAGAAAACGTTGAATATCACATGGTATACTACGAGTTTGACTAAGAAGATTTCCACAAAAATAAATTCCCCCTTTTTTTTTATGGTCCAATCAAGGTTATTTTGGGGTGACCCTAACCAAATTGAGATTCCAAAGAATATTGAACTAAGTATGGAATGATAATTGTTGGAACAAGGGGTGGTAACTTTTCTAAAAAAAACTAATTAAATTTTTTAGAGAAAAGAAATTCTTTTTTTCTATATATTATTTTTAGTTTTGAAGAAAGAACATTTATAAAAAAAAATCACGTTCTTACCTAAATCCAACAAATTTTCCAACGAAAAAATTACATAGTTATCATTCAACCAACCGATATACACTCTCCGGAAAAACAAAGAATTAACAAATCGTTAAACAAAATTAAACCCATGTTTTATTTTTCGATTTTAATTACCCACGGATTAATCTTGCTCTCATCCGATCCACCCATCCACTGAAATTAACTACTCCATGACTCATCCGTGTTTAAGATCGTTACTTCCCTCGAAAGAATGGAGGTAAAGCTATTTCAACATCGTCATGATCATAGAAGACGCTCATCTTCTTCTTAGGATTTCTAACAGAGAAGTCGATTTCCCAGTTAGCAGTGATTTATGAGGTGGATTAGCGTTCATCTTGTGCTGCCATTGCAGTACCCAATTTGAGGTCAGATTCTCCCTTTTTTTTTTTTAAATAGATAAGATCGAGAAGAGAAGTAAACATCAAAGATTTGTAAAGTTTATCGTCAAAACGCAATCCGAAGTAGTAGGTTCCAACCCGTTGGCTCAGATCAAGACAAGAAAGAAAAAACTACACCAGATTTTAAAAAAAAAAACTTACTAATTCAACAACAAAGGAATTCTCCACGATCTCGACATATTCAACCATAGATCCTTATCGTTATACAGATAAGTCTCATCAGAGGCTTGGGTTGATCTAAGATTGGATCTTCTTTGATCTTTAAAATCCCAACTTGATCCTTAAGAATTCAGAGTTTTCAAAATCCAGCAAGTTCTTTACTTCAACATACGAGAAAACAACGATCGAATCATAGTAGTTTAAGATTGAATCGATTTTTAAGAAAAACCAATGACCTTACCTCTGCATCGTTCTTCTCAAAACGAATCAAAAAATCCTTTTAAATATTAGGGGTCTTGAATCGACCGGAACTAAGAGTCTCTCGAGCCTTTGTCGAACTAATGAAAGTAATTGGGGAAGAAAGACATTCTTTTAACAAATGATTAAACAGGTTTTAAAACTCAAGAACACTCTTTACTAACATCACCCCATCTAAAAAAACATCTTGGGTGTTGCTGTTGCCAACAGCACACCAAGTTTTTCTCATTTTTTCATTTTTTTCATGCAGTCAATGGACAGCATCACAAAATTTTTTGTTCTTTTTAGAAAAAAAAAAAAAAAAAAAAACAGATTTGCATTCATACCCAAAAAAAAACTCCAACAATTATTATCTCAATAAGACCATCCATCCTAAAATCCCGCATTATTTAGGATCACCCTAAACGAACTTGATTAAATCACAAGAATAATATGCCAAATCAAAGTGCTCAAAATCAAACCAAATGATGTTAATAGAGGCTAATATAAGATATCCCAAATAAAAATAGGCTATCAACCATTCTCATTTTCATATCTTTAACCTCCCGATATCATGTATTATTTAGGGTAATCTTACATTATTTAGGGTCATCCCAAATGACCCTAAATTGAATAATATTTCATAATAACATGCTCAAAACTTAATCCAAATCATACCAAGAGAATGTAATACAATCCCAAAAAAAATAAAAATAAATAAACGAATCAAATAAACTATAAAATAAGCAAAATAAATAAAAAAATAGGTCTAAATAGCAATGTTCCCATACTTGGGGCTTTTCAAGTTTGATCCTCAATAGTCCCTAATAGAGTCACCACTGAAAGTGCCCTCGATCCGCGGTGTATGCGGATCCGCTTTTGACTTCGAGGTTTGGGAGTTGCCACATAGTTATTACAGTCTAGGAAACGAACAATGACTCTAAAAGGAAAATAATACTAATCTACGAAAGAAAATACAGGTCTGCAGATCACATTACAGATTTGGAAGGTGTTAGGCACCAACCCCGCCCGGCAAACACCGGTCTCTACTTTCCCCAAATAAAACTACATTGTTAAAAAGACCTAAATAATAATAAAATAAATTTACCTTTACGAACGCAACGGTTTTGTTCCTTCAGATCTGATAGAACAGCTTCTCGTACAACACTCATCATTTCGTTCTGTCACCGGTTTCGCTTCAGATCTCCAAAACAAAGTACCTCCTAAAATTTTTTTATGGATTTCTAGGTATTTTTGAAGGGTTTCTAGGTATTTTTTGAGCTAAAATTGGGGTATGGATGTTAGGTAAGGAGTTAGGACTTCAAAATTAGGGTTTATGGGAGGCTAGGGAAGCTTTTTGACCTACTTTTCTTAGGGTTTAGTTTCTCATACGAAAATAGGCTGTAGGGACCATTATTTATAGATTTTTAGTGCTTTTTAGATAGAGTTAGTGTTTAATTATAATTCTATTAGATAGAGTTAGTGTTTAATTAGAATTAGTTTTAGGGTTTTGACTTTTAGTCTAGTTAGATTGACTTGACTTTAGGATCTTGACTTGAGTTTTACTTAATTGACTTGACTTTAGGATTTTTACTTGAGTCTTACTTGATTAACTTTAATTTTAATTAGTATTTCACTTTACATCAATTAATATTTTAATTATTAATTTTAGAATTTTTAATTATTAAAATTGTAAAATTACTATTTTGCCCTCGAAGAGGACTTTTTGTCTTTTAAATCGGTTTTCAATGTTCCAGGATGTTTTGGAATCTATTTTTCATAAGGAATTCAATGGGAATATTACTTTGTGTCATTTATGAAATTTTTTATGCGAAATGGTCGTGAAATTTATGAGGGGCATTTTCGTAATTTTGTCAAATTTTGTGAAAATTGACGAAATGATTTATTTGATTTCGATTTGGTGTTTTATGTGTTCGAAAGGATTTTCCTAAGCGTAATGTAGGCTCTAGGGATGTTTTAAGGTTAGGCATATTTTGGTAATTTGGTCATTTTTTAGTGATTTTTATCATAAAACTTCTTTTTATCTACAAGATGATGATTTCTATGTTTTTGGGATTATATTTTTCTAGCGTAACGTAGTTTCTACATTTTTGTTAATTTGAGATACCTCATCCGAATTTCTGAAACATATCTAGTAACAAATAAAGCATTGAAATAATCATCCATCATTGGGAACCGTTGCGATCAGATTGATCAGTTGATTAATCAAATGAGCGCAAAAATGGGGTGTCTGCAGATAGCAAATGGGTTAGTCGAATTTAGGTTTTCCCAAAGAAGTTGGGTGTCATAATTATGACCAATCAAGACAATGAACTAATACCTACCGCATCCAAACCAGTTGACGACTCTGTATAGACTATAAGAAGTTAAATTTGTTGACTCGAAAATATTACTTCCTCCTCCCATTCATTGACCAAATGCTCGAAAGACTATCTAGACATGCCTATTATTATTACCTTGATGGATATTCAGGATACAATCAAATCTCAATTGTTTCAAAAGACTAGAAAAGACAATATTCACTTGCCCCTTTGGGAGATTTGCCAATCATCGTATGCCTTCTAGGTTATGAAATGCATCTATTATATTCTAGTAGTACTAATATTGTCGTCATCTTATTAGAAATTAATATGTTAATACTCTCCTTAACTTATGGGCAAGTAAGGGATCGAACCCAAGAGAAAGGGGGGTTGTTACCAAGCTAAGAAAAATGACGTTAATCGAAGTTATAATGTTAAAATCTATTTTTAAATTTTTGTGAAACAAAAATAAAAAGTAAATGTTACTGGAAAATAAAGTAATAGAAAGGAAATTTATACTAAGAAATAAGATAATAAATTCATTAGTGATTATAGTAGCCAAAAATTAACAAATAAAACTACATCTAAGTTCTATCATTCTTTGCACTCAACCCCAAGGGCTTGGTGTGAGTTCCTTCGTTTGGAAGATATGGCATAAAATTTGAAATAATAAAATAGTTAGGACTCATTTACTCACTAATATGTAAAGTTCCTACTACCAATTATCTAGATTAAGTATGTTTTATCTTAAGCATAAAACATCCAAGTTAAGCATAAGAGGTTTAGAGATTCATATAAAGCTTTGATCCATTAGAGTTGGATAAAATCTTGAAGAGAACTCAATAATCATAAAGAACATGAAAGGATAAATAACATAAAAACAAAATTAAAAGCTTACTCCTAGGCTTCCGCCTCACACTAATGGAGGAAGTCTAGCCTATGGTCATTGCAAGGATATAAAAGAAGTCATGAAACCAACACTTATATTCATATAATAACCAATGTATACTATCTCCTTCTTTGAGAAATTACAGAGAATTATTGAAATAAAACCTCTCTAAAAATAGAAAATTACACAGAAAATGCCAAAGGTATTAGGGAAAGAAGAGAGAATAAATCAAGGGCCAAGAACCTTTTCCTAATTGGAAAAATAATCTATTTATAAGTCTTAGATTCTCTAGAAGGACCCAAAAATAGCTACCATCACTGTTGCATATAATATCATGTGCGAGACACATTAGAACAATTTTAGGGTACTCCATTAAAAAAGTACTATGCCACATTAGATTTGGAATGTGTCACATTGATCTAGAGACATCTGGATCTCCAATTTTGCATGGTTGTTTGATTGGTCTTCTAGATTGTAATGTACACTTGATTGATTGATTTGGTAGTCCATCTTGAAGATTTGGTATTTGACCTGTACGATGAACACAAGTAATTAATATTTCGATAAATAAATTAATTTTGTGTAATTAAGCTTAATTAGCATGGTAGAACATGTAATATGATAATTTGAGACTTCATATAATTATTTACCTAATCTAATGAAATAAGGATGGAAATCAAGATAAATGCCTGGGAAAATTATGGATAAATTACTGTTTTGAGACACTGATCAGGTACATATTAAGTATTTTCTCTGATATGGTAAAAAACTTCTTAGAAGTCTTCATGGATGATTTTTTTATGTTTGGATCCAGCTTTGATAATTGCTTAAATAACCTCAAGCAAGTCTTAGCTAGATGTCAAAAGAAGAATCTCGTGTCAAATTGGGAGAAGTGTCACTTTATGGTAACCTTTGAGATCATCTTGGGACATAGTCTCCCAAAAAGGAATCAAGGTAGATAGGGCAAAAATTGATCTCATCACTAATCTTCCTCCACCTAAAACAGTTAAGGAAGTCCGTTCATTTTTAGTCCATGCAAGATTTTATCGACATTTCATTAAGGATTTTAGAAAAATCTCCAAACCCTTGTGTGATTTGTTAGCCAAGTACACCTTATTTGATCTATCATCACCCATTTTTAAAGCCTTTGAGAAGCTCAAAACTTAATTGGCCTCAACACCTATCATCTAGCCACCTAATTGCGATCTCCCCTTTGATGTAATGTGCAATGCATCTGATTCTATAGGTGATATATTGGGATACAGAGTTGAAAACACCCCATGTCATTTAGTATGCAAGTAAAATGCTCAATGATACCTAACTCAATTACTCAACCATCATAAAAAGCTACTTGTATTTATTACACGTTGGACAAATTTTTGTCTTACCTAATTGGATCTAAGGTAGTAATTTTCATAGACCATACTGCACTAAAATACCTTCTTGTCAAGAAGGATGCAAACGTACGGTTAATTTGATGAATCCTATTACTCCAAGAGTTTGATATCAAGATTTGAGAATGCGAAAATGTGGTTATAGATCACCTATCCAAGTTTGTAGTTTAGTCAAGTTCAGACTCTCTACCAAATTTTGAGAACATTTCTAATGAGTAAACAAGAAAGGATGAGGTTTCTTGCCAAATCGAATATTTTTTCTAGAAATGACCCATACTTATTCAAGTACTACCTAAACCAAATAATTAGACGGTATATCCCTAATAAAGATTAGAAGAACATTCTCGAGTTCTGCCACAACCATGCCTGTGAGGGAATTTTTGTTGTATTACCCACAAAGATTTTGCAATGTGATTTCTACAGGCCCACCATCTTCCAAGATGCACATCACTATGTTAAATCTTGTGATCAATGCCCACATTTGGGTAAGCTTAGTAAGAGAAATGAGATGCCCCAACAATCATTCCAGTTCATTTTAGTCATAGTAGACTATGTGTCAAAATGGGTAGAGGCCACAACATGCTGAACAAATGACCATAAAGTTTTTCACTTCTTCAAAGATGTTGAATTCACCAAATTTGGTACACCACGAGCCATAACCAATAATAGAGATAAACACTTTTGTAATCGGGTTTTTGATATTATTCATGAGAAAATAGTCAATTTGACAGGGCAAGATTGGTCTTTACATTGAATGATGTATTGTAGGCCTATAGAACAACATATAAAATCCTGATTGACATGTCTTTTTATTGGTTGGGTTTAGTAAAACTTGTCACCTCCCAGTAGAGTTGGAATACAAAGTCTATTGGACAGTGAAATACCTCAATTTTAACCTCATACAGGCTAGAAAAAATCGAACACTCAAAAACTGATTTGGAAAAGGTAAGAAACGACACCTATGATACTGCAAAACTATACAAAGATCATACCAAAATTTGGCACGATAATCACATTCAAAGGAAGAGTTTTCACCTAAGTCAAAGGGTGTAATTTTACAACTCCATATTGCACAATTTTCTAGGAAAATTGAAATATCGCTTTACAAGACCTTTTATTGTTCATCATATCTACCCTCACAGTGCCATCGAGATTATTAATCTATTAGACGATAGTATTGTCAAAGCCATGGTCAAAAGCTTAAGTTTTTCTCTACATTCCTACATCTCAAGAACGAGATTCCTATTTGAGCTATGGACATGAGATTTTTGAGTTTGAAGATCTTCACTACTTGGATTCAGAGTCGTCACAATTCTTTTTTAGAAAAGAGTTAATGAGCACCTGAAATTTAGTTTCGAAAATTCATTTTTGTTTGTAGTGACTCTTGTATGGATAACGATGTTGGTCCACCTAAGTCTAGGTAAGGGGTCCATGTTAGGGAATATGGAAGGTGTTAGGCACCCTATTCCCTCCACCATAGGTCATAACCTTAGACTCAACCGATTCAAAAATGAATAAAAAAGGTCGAGAAAATCAATTTATGCCCTCGAATATGAAGAACTTTGATTTTTGCTTAAACCAAAGATGACCTCCTTATTGAGGAAGAAGACCTTTCATGATCCATGCCTTTAGCCATTTTTGAAAAATTGTAAACTCTTTGGTTAAGGGCCCATCTTCATAAGAAAAGAACCCAAATTCTTAGTTTCAAAACATTTTATAGTCGGTGCAAACTATGTAGTATTTTTTTAAGAAATATTATTAAAAATGATTTTCAACCCTTACCTTTTCAATCGAACTGAAACCCAATATACTGGAAGTAGGAAAGGGTATCTACTACATCTTAAGGTTGTTCTCAAAATAAAATAAAAAAGGAGAGGAGAGAAGTAGAAGTAGAAGAAAGAAATATGGAAAAGAGAGAAAGGGAAATATGTATGTTTTTTTGTCCTTGCTCTACCTTATTTTTGACTTAACTTCCTTTGATTCTTCTTCTTTGTATTTTTTGAGTATTTTTCTTTGCCTTGACTTTAGTAGCTTATAGTGTAAAACTTAAAGGTTAATGGACTTTTTGCATTGAGAGCTGAGTTGGTTGAGGTAGTTAGTTGATTTCTTTTTTTGAAATTAGAAGAAATATGAGTTCAAAGAGATGACTTGAGGGGGGGAGTATTCAAGAATGAGGCTTTTGTGAGAAAGTGTAGGAGTTTATAAGACTTTGGGGATGACTTTTAGGGGTAGAATAGGGTGAAAGTGTAAATGGAATGGGCTTTATGAGTGAGGTATGTGAAATTTACGATTAGGGGGAGGGTATATGTGGAAGGTAGTGTAAATGGATTGTTTTTAATCCAAATGAGTTAGATTTTTCAACCCATTTGGATTGAATGCTAGCTAAGGTTAGGGGGTGTGGGTACTGATTAGTAGAATGGTTATATAAGAAGGTGGTTGTTGATATTTTGGGAGGGTGGAGGAAATGGATACATGTGTTAAAAATGTATAGGGTGTGTGTTAGGTGAATTGATTAAGGAAAAGGGTATGTGGATGGCTTGTGCTAAGGGTTTAAAAATGGGGTAGGTTATGACATGAGATGTGGGTTGTGGTATGGGTTGTGCAACTTTCAGGTGTGATAATGAGGTTGGGTAGAATAATTTTGAAAGGTGAGTTGTAGTGGTGACAAGTGTCCCATTTTGATGATCTTTGATCCATATGGTGATTGGTGGTGATTATTGGGGTTGAGTTGACATTTGGACTTAAGATGGGGTAGTGGTTTAGGTTGGATTGGATTGGTTTAGGTCAAATGGTTTTAGGAGTTGAGTTGGATTTGATTAGGGTAGGATTGTGTTGAGTTAAAAAGTGAGGTGGTGAGGGATGACCCATCATTTTTATTAGCCCATAAGCCAAACAAGGGTCCTTAAACTTTTATTTGGAATAAAACCATTATTTTTTAGGATTTTGGGCCTTAGGCTTATTTAGATAAAAATGTATTTTTTTTAACATTTTTTGTTTAGGGCACGTTTAAATTGGTGTATATACAACTAGTCATCTTTGTAGGAGTTGTATGTAAAGAGCTGCAAAGAATAGATTGAACCCCTATTTGTAGGAACCCAAAAACCTTGTTAAAAACACGATTATAAAATACCACGTGAATTGATTATTTGTGAAAAGTGGGTACCCAAGCACGGGGTTTGACAAGGTTGGCTTTAGACTTCCTTGATCTTGTGGCATGAAACTGGAATGAGATATTGGATTTGATGAATTTTGAAATTTTTGAAATTTTTTTGTTTTGTTTCGACAAATTGGGATTGGATGTAACTTGAAAAAGATTTTTTCTTTTGAAATTCTTGATTTTTTTTATTTTTGATTTTTTTAAATGAGATACAATCAAATATTAAAAAAAAATTGGAGAACTAAAGGGCTTGTGAAGATCTTTTTATTGGTTTAAACATAAGAGTCCTTCAAACTCACCATAACACTCTATAATTGTAATGATTGAAAAAATAAAAGAAAATATGATTCTCCCAAGTTTTGAGTCTAACATGGATGAAATCTATTATAAATAAGATTTACAATCTAAATGGAGATGAGATTTACAATATAAATAAATGTGTTTCAACAAGAATAACTCGACATCTTTTGCTTTAAATGACGAATTTGTGAAATCTAAAAGAGATCAAAATTCTTTTTTCCTTGATATTTTATTTTTACAAGTTGAGAATATCGTGCAATTTATACTCAAAATTATTTTATTTTCACGACTCTTATTGAAGAACGAGATGCAGTTTAGACTCTTGTTAAGAACCAAATGTACTTTAAACTCTTATAAATGAACAATATGTAGTTTAGGCTCTTATTGAGGAGCATCATACAATTTAGGGTCTTATTGAGGAGTAGTATGCAATTTAAGCGCATACTAAAGAGTATCATACATTTTAGACTCTTGTTAAAGAGCGAGATATAGTTTAGGTACTTACTAAAGAGCAATATATAGTTTAGGCTCTTATTGAAGAACAAAATATAGTTTAGCCTCTTATTGAGTAGCAACAAGTTGTTTTAAGCTTTTACTAAAGAACAACAAGAAGTGTAACACCCCGAATTTTTAACTCGTATCGCGAAGAAACCAAATGGTGATAATTCGAGGAAAATGCCATAGAAGGAAATTAGAGTAAAACACTCGGATATTGTTCCGATCATTTTTAATGAAAACCAACTCTGTCATTAGGTTTAAAATGATTGAAATATATACTTTAGCCTGTAAGCAAGTTCGAATTCGAGTTCGAAAGAAAAAGTTATAAAATCCTCAAATTTCACGTTACGTGGGACCCAAAATAGTGAAATTTTGTTAGAACGAGAATCAGAAAAATTAGACAACACCATTAGGTCCGCAACGAAAAATTAATCGAAATGGAATATTCATTTGTCATTTTTCGAGTTCGAATGGTTAAGATTTGATCAAAATTAGAAATATATAAAAATGTCAAAAATACCCCCAGTCCTTATTTAAAAGAAAGAGAACTTTCTTTTATTTCATTTCTTCCTTTTTTCTCTAAAGAACTCAACTCAGTCATTCTTCCAAACCTAGGGTTTTAACCCTTCACATCAAGATCTATCGCAAGCGAGTCTGAGTTGAACCTCGACGAAGAAGGCAAAGTCGTCAGCGTTGTCGAGCTCCACGTGCTCACCCCATTCAATCTCCGTTTCCTTTTCGTTCTCTTGGGTTCTCACAAAAAATCAATAAGTAGGTTTGTTTATAACCACTTGGAGCCTCATCCAAATCGTAGAAGAGTCGTTGTTTGTCATTAGAAAGGGGAAGAACACTTCCATCGAGGGTTTTGCAACCAAACCGATTTGTTTGGCATTCAATTTCACCAAATTAGATGTTCCGAACTGCCACTCCTTCATTTTCAAGCTAGCTTATCGTGTCCAACAATCACAAGAGTAAGGGACTCTCAACTCTTATTAATAATCGTAGATTTCAGAAAAATTGCATTTAGGGATCTTTCAAAACTTTTGTTATGTTTTAAAAATCGTAGAATGTTGTTATAGTTGCTTCAAATTCATGCTAGACCTAAGGTATTTGATGTATTTTATCGTGATTTAATTATTGGATTCGTGGGTGGGTTATTAGAATCGAAAGCGAGCGAAAAACGAAGAATAAATGAAAAAGTTTGTGAAATTCCAGTGTTCTGACGGTGCCACCGTACACTATTCACGGTGCTACCGTGAAAATCAAAAAGTGTCCGAAAAAATTTTATGATACTTTTTTTGGATTTCTCATGCTTTTAACATGCCAAATCGACTACTTATGGCCCCCGTAACTCCTTCAAACGAAACGGGAAAAAAATAAACAAATGTTCATCGATTTTTCCAATTTTGGCAGTTTGCCTTCGCATACTTATTGGGACCCCCATTTTAACAAAAAATTGGATAGTTTTTTTATCGAATGATAAAAGTGATTTTACAAGCTTGAAAAAGAAATACTTTGTTTGAAAAGTCGAGAAGTGAGAATACGGTAGAATGGGAAAGGGATGAATCGGTAAAATGTTAGAGTCACACCCGAGGGGTAATGTCTGCATTTTACGTTGTATGTTGTATGTAGGTTAGTGAAAGGATATCCAGGTTATTAATGAAAAAGGTTGCATATTTATTTAAATTTATGTTGGCGCAGAGGCTCTGAGTATTGTTGTTTATTTTAGGCCGGGTGGTCACAGTTGCATGGTAGGAACTGGATATCCATTCTCAACCCTGTTCTGTTAATTTCTCTTTTGTTTTAAATGAAAAACAATATATATATGTAGCTATTTTGTGAGCTGTTAAAGGGTCTGTGAATGCCTGAAGGGATAGTGCGTCACATCATCCGAAGGGATGTACGATAGGGACCACCAAGCTTATACGTGGTATGGGACGCGTATGAGAATGGAGTCACAACTGGAATCCGGGTCCATTCATTTCTTATCTTTACCAGTAAACGTGTATTGTAAAGGTGGTCGTACACGAATGGAGTGTTATTTTAGGAATTACATGCACGTCTGATAGGCATAGATGAAGATGATTAGTCAGTGATCACTAACAATCTAGTAATAGTCAAACGTTCTGACACATCGAAAAGAGACCCATTGCTTAAGGTCACGTCAAACGGCCCGCTTTTGCAGAATAAATGGTTACCAGTGTGGTAAGAGCAGCGACCGGCTACAAAATCAGGAACTAAAAGTCAAATTTATGTTGTAACATCGTGTCCCGACTGAGAACGATCCAGTCGTGAATCCTAACTCTTTAATTCCAATACTCTACCAATTGTACTATGTATTTGTTGTTATATTTTAAATTATAAACTGCAAAGCATGCTTGTTATTTTAATGTGATGAATCATAATTGGATACAAATGAAAGTGTATAATGAGTACTGATGATTGATGCCATGTGAATCTTTAAAACTGTTTAGTTGCTCATCCCTAGCTATATGTACCAATTAATCGTATTTTCTTTTGTAAAACCTTGCATTTGTTAAACTTTTCAACATGCTTACGCGATCATTTTTAGGGGAGGTTATTAGTAGGAATTGGTTGTGGACTTATTAGGTAACCATCGTTACTCACCATTTCCTTCCTAATTTTTTTTTAGTTTTAGCACTTGCAGTTACCGAGACAGGTGCAGATTCGTTAAGTGAGGAGTATCTGGTCGGTCAGATCGACGATCAGAGTCTATTGCTTAGTGAGCACTAGGGCTACACCCCTTAGTGATGTCAATTTCGTCCAAGATGTATGTAGATTTTGGAGTGAGTATTGGGTTTGTATTAGAGTAAGAGTACTTTGGAAATCTTGTATATTGTTAAACTTTCACACTTTGATATACTCTTGTATTAGATATTTTCAGTCCTTCGCTGTTATTTTCGTGTTGCCTTTTTATATAGTCAGAATTTGTGGTATATTAGATTACGATGTTTTCGAGCGTGGAACACTAATATAAATAGAGAGAGCCACGCTCAAATTTCGAGGTGCCACCTAGTACCTTTGTATTTGGCCTTGGGATTTGTGTTAGTGTTTGGCGGGGCGTCACAGATGGTATTAGAGCATAGCATTAGATCTGTATGGGATACAGATCTGTTATGTTTTGAAGAATAAGTTGATACTACAGACATTAGAGATAATCATAGAGCGTCACTAGGAATTCTATATCTGAGCTCATCAGTAGTTCCGTATTGGGATTGCGAGCTTTTCTGTGTCTAGAAGTCTGTAGAGCCTAGTAAGCCTAAGATAAAATTCTAGGTTCACTCTATAGTGATGAAAATGGTGTTCATTACTAGATTCCTTATTATAATAGTAGTTAATGCTTCCTTAAGAATGATGTTGACGTAGTTCGGAGAAATGTCTTGCTTCGGATAAATAGAAAATTCATGAACTTGCAGGCTAGGAAAAGAGGCAAGAAAACAGAGTTACAACTGGACCCATGACAATGAGTCAAACTGGTGGGGAAGGCCTACCTGGGTTGAGTCAACTCACCAAGATAGAACAATTGATAGAAGCAGTCTTGGGGTTATCCCAGAGTCAGACACGCATGGAAAGGAGACAATTGGAGATGTTTGAGGCTCAAATGATCATCGTGGGTCAATTAACGAAAAGACTAGAAAGAATAGAAGAAAAACTCTACCACCATCTTAAGGATGAATCCCAAAAGGACCCTAGAGTAGATATCCCAGCACAGAGAGGACTACAAGAAGAAATAGGGATAGTACAATCATCGCCTCCAAGCCTATTTGAAGAAGGACAGTTAGGATCCAACAAGAGGCAAACAATTACAAAACTAGCAGGGTCATGGGGAAAATGACTATACATAAGTAACGAGACTATAGAAATACTCGCTAGAGAAATGGAAGAGTTTTGCAAGAAACAACAACATATGCTACTAAATCAGACAAAAGAAAGAGTAATGGCATGCTATGAATGTGGTAAGTTGGGACATAAAGGGGTACAATATTCAGGTCGACATCAACTAATTAAATATGCGTGGCTCAGAAAGATGTTAGATGGGCCAATTCAAGGAACAATAAGGTCATCAGATTTTAACAAGGTCGATGACATGCTTATATCATCACAAGCAGACCGAACTAGTGGTCGAAAACGAGAGGGGATGGATTTACAGATGTGCTAGGGAAAGACCAGTCAACCCTCAACCTCTCTTCCTTCTAGATCAGACCCGGCCAAGAGGCCGATGTATTTGAGGCCAATCGCCCCGGGTTTAGTTTACCCATAGTATAGAGCTACTCCACCACCGAGTTGTGGGGTTCCCTCATCACTGAGTCATAGAGCCGCTGGAATTCCAACAAGGCTAGCAGGGCCAAGAGAACCAACGAGGCAGGTTCAGGGACCACAGGCTCCATCTTTCCAACTGCCCACTCCACTGAAACCTATGAAGACAAAAGCATTGACATGCTACGCGTGTGGTCAGGTGGGACATATAAGGAGAGAATGCCACCTATCACAGTCGCAAGCAAGGGTTGTGATCCAGGAGAAAGTACCTGTCTCCGACGAAATTTTGGAAGGTACAATTTCTAATTGTAATGTTAGAAATCGGATTTCTATTCAATATTGATTCCTTTAGATTAAATACTTTTGCTAAGATTTTACACCCTTACTAGAGTTATAAATTATAGAGACAGATCGAGTAATAAAACTATCTACGCCACTAGAAGATTTTGATTGTTAAAAAGTTGTTGAGTACTTTGGGGCAAAGAAGATTGATGAGATAGGTATAATAGAGTAGGGTAAAAAAGAACATTATACGTGAAAATGTGTGTTATGGGGACAAATATAATTATAACATGAAAATAATATGGTTGAGATTGTGTAAGTAAAGGCTAAAAGTATGTGTGGGTAAGTAATGTTTAGAATGGTACCTCGTGAAGAAAGAATGAGGTTTTTAAGAGATTAAGTAAGAACCTACAGAATAAAAGTGTTCAACCAAAAATTGAAATTTTGTATATGACACAAATGAACGAGTATTTGGAGGTAACTTAATGTGTGAGAGAGATATTTCATTAGGAGAGGTAAGGAGTAAATTTATGAATAGTAGAGCATGTTGGATTTGATGATTGTATAAGTTAAAAGTATTGTTAAAAAGATTAGACTTACAGTAAAGAAGAGTTAGAAAACAAGGCGGGTATAATAAGGGGTGGATCGTAACGTGTTTTGTTAATTAATGAATATGTTTTAGGTGTTAAGAGGGTTGAAGAGTGTGAGTAGATGAGGACTATTTGCAAAACTAGTAATCTGATTGTGTATGTGTAACAATTGATATTATATATGATCTAAGTGGAAGAATTGATGAAATTTGGAAATGGTAGCATACCATTTCGAAAGGGCATGTAGTATGCAAAAGAAGATAGACTTAGTGGAGTATAAGTTAGGACGTGGGTCAATGTAAGATGCGAAAAAGAATATTTTTGATACAAAGTTGCATTAATGATAACTTAATGGAATTGTAAGAAAATAGATGAAGAAGGTAAGATAGCAATATTGCTTGTGACTTGAAAGTCATGAGAGATAGTCGTGAGATTTGTAAAGGCTAATTATTGTAATAGCAATATTAGATGATAAGTGAAATTATGTATGATTTAGGCAAAATAACATTTCATGAATAAGGATTATTTGACATTATAATGATATTTGAACAGTAGCTAGTCGATACTGTGAATTTGGGAGTAGAGAAAGAAAGCGTATGACTTGCAGCTTGTGGGACTGTTTGAAGTAGGTGAACAGATCTCGAGCAGGTTCATCGCGTGTTCCACATGTCTATGTTGAAGAAGTATTTGTCAAACCTTTCACACGTGGTCAGTTTGCGAAATAATTTATTTGATGTAGGATTTACCTTCTTGATTAAGGTTATAAATCATAAAGATCCTGACAAAGGCCTCGAGGTGATATCACGGTAAGCAGAACATGGAATCTTGAGTCGAATGTAGATATATTGGTGTATTAGGAATAAAGGATTTGAATACGAATTGCGAAGTTAGTGTTGGTAAATACTGCATTATAGTAATGGTGTGTTTGTAGTAAGACTGCGTATTGAAGAATAAATTTCTATTGCAAGTACAAGTACGCATAATGGACGATGTAGTTGGTGAGAAAAACAAAGATAAAGGATAGAGAAGGTGTGAAAGAATTATTGATAAAGATTGTTGAGGAATTGGTATATTGTGAGCTAATTTATTGTCTTAGAGTTATACAAAAGATGAATTAGTTGGAGTATGAGAATTAATTGTAGTGATTAATCAATGCATGTGTTGGGTTGATGGAAAATAGGTGACCTAAGGTTTAGGAATTGAAAAATGAGATTAGCTTAGAACCAAGGGTAGACGATAATTGAAGATAAGTATCGTTTGTTATACATGTCCTGTTAGTGGAATGCTAACAACGTTTGATAAGGTACAATTTCAATTTCGAGGATGAAATTTTTATTAAGGGGGGGAGAATGTAACACCACGGATTTTTAACTCGTATCTCGAAGAAATCAAATGGTGATAATTCAAGGAAAATGCCATAGAAGGAAATTAGAGTAAAACACTCGGATATTGTTCCGATCATTTTTAACGAAAACCAACTCCGTCATTAGGTTCAAAATGATTGAAATATATACTTTAGCCTGTAAACAAGTTCGAATTCGAGTTCAGATGAAAAAATTATAAAATCCTCGAATTTCACATTAAGTGGGACCCAAAACAGTGAAATTTTGTTAGAACGAGAATCAGAAAAATTAGACAGCACTATTAGGTCCACAACAAAAAATTAATCGAAATGGAATATTCATTTGTCATTTTTCGAGTTCGAATGGTTAAGATTTGATCGAAATTAGAAATATATAAAAATGTCAAAAATACCCCCAGCCCTTATTTAAAAGAAAGAGAACTTTCTTTTATTTCATTTCTTCCTTTTTTCTCTAAAGAATTCAACTCAGCCATTCTTCCAAACCTAGGGTTTTAACCCTTCACATCAAAATCTATCGCAAACGAGTCCGAGTTGAACCTCGACGAAGAAGGCAAAGTCGTCGGCGTTGTCGAGCTCCACGTGCTCACCCCATTCAATCTCCATTTCCTTTTCGTTCTCTTGGGTTCTCATAAAAAATCAGCAAGTGGGTTTGTTTATAACCACTTGGAGCCTCATCCAAATCGTAGGAGAGTCGTTGTTTGTCATTAGAAAGGGGAAGAACACTTCCATCGAGGGTTTTGCAACCAAACCGATTTGTTTGGCAATCAAGTTCACCAAATTAGATGTTCCGGACCGCCACTCCTTCATTTCCAAGCTAGCTTATCGTGTCCAACAATCACAAGAGTAAGGGACTCTCAACTCTTATTAATAATCATAGATTTCAGAAAAATTACATTTAGGGATCTTTCGAAACTATTGTTGTGTTTTAAAAATCGTAGAATGTTGTTGTAGTTGCTTCAAATTCATGCTAGACCTAAGGTATTTGATGTATTTTATTGTGATTTAATTATTGGATTCGTGGGTGGGTTATTAGAATTGAAAACGAGCGAAAAACGAAGAAAAAATGGAAAAATTCGTGAAATTCCAGCGTTCTGACGATGGCACCGTGCATTATTCACGGTGCTACTGTGTGCCGCCGTGCACTATTCATGGTGCTACCGTGAAAACCAAAAAGTGTTCGAAAAAATTGTCAGATATTTTTTTTGAACTTCTCATGCTTTTAACATGCCAAATCGACTATTTATGACCCCCGTAACTCCTTCAAACGAAGCAGAAAAAAAAAATAAATTTTCATCGATTTTCCCAATTTTGGCAGTTTGCCTTCGCATACTTATTGGGACCCCCGTTATAACAAAAAATTGGATAGTTTTTTTATCGAATGATAAAAGTGATTTTAGATGCTTGGAAAAGAAATACTTTGTTTGGAAAGTCGAGAAGTGAGAACACGGTAGAATGGGAAAGGGATGAATAGGTAAAATGTCAGAGTCACACCCGAGGGGTGATGTCTGCATTTTACGTTGTATGTTGTATGTAGGTTGGTGAAAGGATATCCAGGTTATTAATGAAAAGGTTGCATGTTTATATAAATTTATGTTGATGCAGAGGCTCCGAGTATTGTTGTTTATTCTAGGTCGGGTGGCCACAGTTGCATGGTAGGAACTGGATATCCATTCTCAACCCTGTTCTGTTAATTCTTTTTTTGTTTTAAATGAAAAACAATATATATATGTAGCTATTTTGTGAGTTGTTAAAGGGTCTGTGAATGCCTGAAGGGATAGTGCGTCACATCATCCGGAGGGATGTACTATCCTGGGATGTACGGTAGGGACCACCAAGCTCATACGTGGTATGGGACGCGTATGAGAATGGAGTCACAACTGGAATCCGGGTCCATTCCTTTCTTATCTTTACCAGTGAACGTGTATTGTAAAGGTGGTCGTATACGAATGGAGTATTTATTTTGGGAATCACATGCATGCCTGATAGGCATAGACGAAGATGATTAGTTAGTGATCACTAACAATCTAGTAGTAGTCGAACGTTATGACACATCGGAAAGAGACCCATTGCTTACGGTCACGTCAAATGGCCCGCCTGAACCGGATAAATGGTCACCAGTATGGTAAGAGCAGCGACTGACCACAAAATCAGGAACTAAAAGCCAGATTTATGTTGTAACATCATATCCCGACTGGGAGCGATCCAGTCATGAATCCTAATTCTTTAATTCCAATACTCCACCAATTATACTATGTATTTGTTGCTATATTTTAAATTATAAACTGCAAGCATGCTTGTTATTTCAATGTGATGAATCATAGTTGGATACAAATGAAAGTATATAATGAGTACTGATGATTGATGCCATGTGAATCTTTAAAACTTTTTAGTTGCTCATCCCTGGCTATATGTACTAGTTAATCGTATTTTCTTTTGTAAAATCTTGCATTTGTTAAACTGTTTAGCATACTTACTCGATCATTTTTAGGGGAGGTTATTAATAGGAATTGGTTGTGGACTTACTGGGTAACCATCGTTACTCACCCTTTCCTTCCTATTTTTTTTTTAGTTTTAGCATTTACAGTTACCGAGACAGGTGCAGAGTCGTTAAGTGAGGAGTATCTGGTCGGTCAGATCGACGATCAGAGTCTATTGCTTGGTGAGCACTAGGGCTACACCCCTTAATGATGTCAATTTCGTCTAAGATGTATGTAGATTTTGGAGTGAGTGTTGGGTTTGTATTAGAGTAAGAGTACTTTGAAAATCTTGTATATTGTTAAACTTTCGCACTCTGATATACTCTTGTATTAGATATTTTCAGTCTTTCACTGTTATTTTCGTGTTGTCTTTTTATATGGTCAGAATTTGTGGTATATTAGATTACGATATTTTCGAGTTCCGTGGAACACTAACATAAACAGAGAGAGCCATGCCCAAATTTCGAGGTGCCACCTAGTACCTTGGGATTTGGCCTTGGGATTTGTGTTAGTGTTTGGCGGGGCGTCACAAGAAGTGTTAAGTTATTACTAAGGAGTAAAATATAATTTAAACTCTTATTGAAGAGCAACAAGTAGTTTTAAGCTCTTATTGAGGAGTTTTAGGTTCTTACTGAGGATCAAAAAACAATTTTAAGCTCTTGCTAAGGAGCAATAAGTAGTTTTAAACTCTTACTGAGGGGTAAGATGTAGTCTAGGCTGTTACTAAAGAAAAAAAACGATTTTAAGTTCTTACTGATGAGCAACAAGCAATTTTAGGCTCTTACTGAGGAGCAACAAGTAGTTTTATGCTCTTAGTGAGGAACAATACTGCTAAGAAAGTGCTTAGGCAAAATAATTTTGATATTTATTGACCTCAGATAATTCAATATTTGTTTTTAAGGAATAGATTGAACTTCTCAAAAGAGACCCGAAGTACTAGTTTGCATGATGCATGTAGAAAAGTCTTTGTTTTATTTATTTATTTTTAAGTTATCCTTTTAGTATGAGCATAATGACTATATCAAGAATCAAACTTTGTTTAATATTGACCAGAGTGTGCCTATTAAATAGATAGTAGTTTTCCTCAATTCTCTTTAAGGTCTTTTAGAATCATCCCCACCATCGGATATCGACAAAAGTATAGAAAATGACTAGATGGTGGTTGATGATGAGATAAAAGATTGTGTGATGATTGGTGATAAGTGGTGGACTTTAGAATATATATGAGATATTGACAGATTGATGAGTATTCAAACTTCAAGCATTGTCGAGCTAGAGAGTGATTGGTGGATAAAGATGATATTTCTTTTATTTTTATTTTTTTTTATTTTTTTTATTATTCATGCCCATGGTGCCAACTATGATTTTCACTAAGGTTGACTCAATAATTTTTGCGCATTGATGCCCTTTTAGGTTTTAATCATGCCTATGGTGTTTGATCTTACTATGATTTTATTCTTTTATTCACAACACTTTTGTAAGTTTTTATTGTGCCCTTTCAAATCGCAATATACTTCTTATAAAATTCTCATAGAAAGTTATTCCTTCATTGTCAATGAACATTCGTGGTAGAAGTATTATTTTTAAATCATTTCACAATAATAGATGACTTAATTTAAGGATGTAACCTAGATAGGGTTGAAGTTTTTGAAGAAATGGTATAAGCTCGAAATGTAATTGGATATAATGGATATATTAAAATGGAAATTTGCCTTTTATTCTATTTTTTGGTGAGAAGAAAACTACATCTTATTTTACATGAGTCAGAAAGAACCCATTTACGCACGTTTGAGAGCATCAAGTGGGATGATGGATTTAGAAGACAGTTATGCATGGGATCTGAGAGGGTTTAGTCTCTTTGGATTCTTTGATTTCATGGCACGTAGCTCGTTTGAAATCTTAGATTTGATGAAATTGGGTGATTGATGGAAAGTGACTACCCAAACACGGGGTCTGACAAGGTTTGCCTTATTAATTCCTCAATTTTGTGGCGCAAAACTCGATTGAAATCTTTGATTTGATGAATTTTGAGATGATTAATGATTTTAACCATACTTCATTGAATTTTTATCCGAGCTACTTTGAAAGGTATATATATATATATATATATATATATATATTTGAAATGACATTCTCTTTTTTTTTCATTTTTTTTTTCATTTTTTCAAAATTGCCATAATGTGGGATGGCATACCCCAATTCTAAGTAATTGAAGGATAATGAAAACTCGAGTTGGTACTTTTAAAAAGAAAGCTTTTGTTGGATGAATGAGATTTTTTATTGTCTTGGACTGAGAAATGTGATAAATGTCCCAGTTTTACCTATTTTTTATTGTTTTATCATTTGTAATTTATACTCATGCGGGCCAAGAATAATCAAAAGGGATTGAAGAGAGTATGATGATAATCTTTAGGTTTCTTGAGTCGTCTTCAATTTTCTTATTGAATCGACTCTAACTCTTCAAAATTTGATAGGATACCTATGTCATTCATTAATTCTCAATTCTTTGTAGTCATGACGCTCATAATTAAAAGATGTTTTTGATATACATATGTATACATATATTTGTTTTTAAGAAATATAATAGTAATTTTTTTGTTTTTTTTAAATGAACGTTCTAAATTAATACATTTCTTGAGGACAAAAGTTCGATAAATATTCCCAATAAGGGAATACAACCTTTTTTTTTTAATATTCAAAATTTTGATTTTTGTGTTTTTTTTAAATGGACATTCTAAATTAATACTCTTTTTGAGGACGAATGTCAGATAAATATTCCCAAGAAGGGAATGAATGTCAGATAAATATTCCCAAGAAGAAATGTTCAAAAACTTTTTTCAATGTTATAGATGGTAGATAGAAAATCAATTGTTATCTTGAACGAATTCATGTTATCGCTTGTCACCTACACACTAGGAAGAATATTATATGGGTAACAATATGAAATGTATGATGAGTTATTAAGTATGGTTCAATTTTTAGTGATGACAACTATTTTTTTTTTAAAGATGAATAAGATTAAAACGAGGTTCATTAGCGCAGAGCTAACGTCAGTACAGAAACTGACTTCAGCACGGAGTTGGTATCAGCACAGAGTTGGTATCAATATAGAATTAGCATCAACATGGAGTTGGAGTACAAGGAGGCGTTACATCAGTATGGAGCTGGCATCAGGATGGAGCTAGAATCAATATGAAGATGGATTACGTGTTTTCTGAAATGGGATTACATCAACACGACGCTGGCATCAACACATAGTTGACATCAACATGAAGTTGGATTGTGTGCTCTTGAAAGAGGGGGTTGCTGAAAGCGTCCTCGATTCGCGGGGTGCGCGGATCCGCTTTTGACCTTTGAGGTTTGGGAGTCGCCACCTAGTTATTACGGTCTAGGAACTAAATTTTGACTCTAAAAGGATAAAGACAACTAATCTACTTAAAAAAATAACTGAGTTCGGGGATCAAATTACGGGGTTAGAAGGTGTTAGGCACCAACCCGGCCCAACAAACATCGGTCTCTACTAATTCCCAACTAAACTACATTGCTAACAGACCTAAATAATAAATTAATAAAAACTAATATGTATACCTTTCCGAAAACAACGGTCTTGTTCCCTCAGATCTGATAGAACTGCTCTTTGTACAGTACTCCTCGTTTCGTTTTGTCTTCGGATCTAATTTCTGATCTCCGAGATGAGGTATCTCTTTCTTAAATCTGGATTCTTCGGATTTATTTATGGATTTATGGGTGTTTTTGAAGGACTTCTAGGTGTTTTTCGAGCTAAAGTTGAAGTAGGGGTATTAGGTACGGAGTTATGACTTCAAAATTAGGGTTTATGGGAGGCTAGGAAAGTTTTTTGACCTACTTCTCTTAGGGTTTCTTTTTTAATACGAAAATAGGGTGTGGAGGCTCCTATTTATAAACTTTTTTAAGTGCCTTTTAGATAGAGTTAAGGTTTAATTATAATTCTTTTAGAAAGAATTATTATTTAATTATAATTCTTTTAAAAAGAGTTATTATTTAGTTAGAATTCTATTAAATAGAGTTATTATTTAGTTAGGATTGCTTTAAATAGAATTATTATTTAATTAGAACTCTATTAGGGTTTTGACTTTTAGTCTCATTTGATTGACTTTAAGATTTTGACTTAAGTCTTACTTGGTTGACTTTTAATATCTTGCCTTTAGTCTTACTTGATTGACTTTAAGATTGACTTTAGTCTTACTTGATTGACTTTAATTTTTTGGAGAACCCCTTTTATTGTATCTTTAATTCTTCGGGCCCCCAGATAGAGGGGTCATTGAATAAATATCTTGGCAACCATCAACAATTTTGCCTAAGAGCCGATTGATCGATTTTTTTGGTTCAAAATTTTAAATTAATTTTATTAATATTTCACTTTACATTATTTAATGTTTTATTTATTAATTTTGAAATTTTAAAATTTTTTAATTGAAAAATTACCGTTTTGCCCCTAAAGAGAATTTTTGCGTTTCAAGTCTGTTTTTGACGTTCTAGGAGGATTTAGAATCGATTTTTCATAAGGAATTCAATGGGAATATTGGTTTGTGTCATTTATAAAAAATTTTATGCGGAATGATCGTGAACTTTATGAGGGGCACTTTCGTAAGTTTTTTAAAATTCTGTGAAAATTGACGAAATGATTTATTTTATTTTGATTTGTTATTTTATGTGTTTGAATGGATTTTTCTAAGCGTAAAGTAGGCTCTAAGGTTGTTTTGAGATTAGGGGTATTTTGATAATTTGTTCATTTTTTAGTGATTTTTATCGTGAAACTTCTTTTTCTCGGTAAGATGATGATTTCTATGTTTTTGGGGTTATATTTTCCTAGCGTAGTGTGATTTCTACAATTTTGTTAATTTGAGATACCTCATCCGTATTTATTTATTTATTTTTTTTTAAGTTCGTATTTCAAGTACGGACTGGGGTATTTTATATTGGTTCATACTTTAAATACTGACTAGTAGGTTCAATTTCGAGCAAAAAAACATAATTTTTTAAGCTTGTTGTCTAAACATTAAGGCACATTGCCTCTGGTTTTAGTTTGAGCTAACAAAAAAATCACATTTTTTGTTTGTTTTTTTATTCATGATATGCACAACTAAAAAAACAAATTTTCCTTTTTTACCTAAGGGAATAAGTAAAGACACACCTAGGACTATACAACTTGTCTTCGTGGGCTCCCTTATGGGCGTTACAACATTGCCTTCATGGGCTTGCAAAATTACACCAAAATGAATATGGCATCGATACGCATTTAACTTTGAAAATTTTGGTGTCTTAAGTCTATTAAACGTGTCTTGATGCATTGGGTTCATGGGTGGTTTTTGGATACCCATTTTTCAAACATCAATGTATACTGAAGTGTCCACATCTTAGGTTGGTGGATAGGGTGGATGTTTTCCTCTCCACCACTCAAAATAACGATTTTAGGGGCTTGAGAGTACCAACATCCAAGGCTAAATTTTTAACAAGGGAGGGGGGCAGTTTTTTAATGTGTTGTAAAGCACACGTTGAAATTGCCTCGACCCTTTTCACTAAATTGCAAAAGGTGTCCGATTGGTAAATGGGGGATTTTATGAAAAATGGGAGTCGCCACCTAGTTTAGGTCTAAGAAACAAAAGTAACTAAAAAAATAGATTAGGATCGGTCCACAAATAAGAGAAGTAGGCAAGGGGTCAGATTACGAGTTTCAAAAGGTGTTAGACACTGAATCCGCCCAACTGAGATGATTGGTCTCTACTACGATCAAAAACTATCCTATGGTTAACACACAAAGATTAAAATCAAGCTAAGTTCCAATCATCATCAATTTATATCGGATTTGCTAAACAAATCTTAGTGTTAATATTCTCCAAAATATTACATGATTTCTTGAACTCCATAAAAAAATGAATTTTTTTGAAAAAACCTTAATTATATCCCATGATCTAAACTAAATTAGAAATCTACATACGCAAATATTTTCCAAATCATCTAAAATAGGAATTTGCGAAAATCCTCCAAGTTAGAAAATTATTATTGTGAATGTTAAATTGGCAACTTATGAAGTTTCTAAATGAGAAATTTGAAATTTTCTAAATTAAAAATTTATAAAAATAAAGTTTCCAAAATAAAAAATTACAAAAAAAAAAAAAGAAATTTCCGAATTAGAATGCCATAAATTTCTATGAACATGAAATTTCCAACTAAGAAAAATACAAAACTCTCAAATTGGAAAATCACAAAAAATGTGAAATTTATAAATTAGATATTTATAAATATGAATTTTTCCAAAATGGAAAATTATGAATTTTCCAAAACAGAAATTTTCAAAAATGAACTTTCCAGAAGAGCAATTATGAATAAGAAATCTTCCAAATTAGGAAATCATGAACATGTGACAATTCAACAAATCAAAATTCAATATCGCTCAAAATCACCAAATTGATGAAATATGAACATAAATAAATCTCAAAATCAGGAAAAATATGAGCATACGTAAATCTCAAAATTAGAAAAAGTCAAAATTATATAAAATTATTAAATCGAAAAAATTAGGAACATGTTAACAAATTCATGAATTAGAGACTCCTATATGTCAAATTTCTAAGTTAGGAACCTCATGAACACATAGCAAATTATTGAACCAATAATTCATACACATAAAGTTCTTGAATAAAAACAACTAGGAACACGTGGCGAATCAGTGAATCATCAATTCATACATATATGCAAAAATTTTGAATCAAGAAATTAGGAACACGTGGCAAATTAGCAAATCAAAAATTCATATCTATGTGCAAAATTTTTGAATAAAAAGTATTAGAAAAACATGGCAAATCAACGAATCGAAAGTGCAAAATTTTTTAATCTAAAAAATTAAGAATACGTGGAAAATCAGTGAATCATGAATTCAACCATATATGCAAAATTTTCAAATAAAAAAATTAAGAACACATGATGACCGTTATAAACGGATTAATGAATGTCGGGCGATCATCAATACAAAATAAAAACGATAAGTAGAGGAGAAAGAAGAATAAGAAGATAAACAAAATAAAACTAAACTTACATCTATGATAGAATGGCGGTTGCGATGCGTTCCTTCAGATGTAAGTCTAGTTGACTTGCAAGTGTCGTCGATAGAAGAAGGAAAATACAACAATCATTGCATCAATAAGGTGCTGTCTTGAGGTAAGAAAGAGCGAAGAAGGTTAGCGTTGGGACGACGAAGAAAAGGAAAAAAATGATAGTATATGTTCTGGGATTGTTCAAAAGAAATAGAAGAAGTAATGGCTGTGTTGTCGTTGCATTCGAAAGAAATAGAAGAAGTGATGGTTAGGGGGCTGTTGGGGCATTCAAAAAGAAAAGAAAAATAAAATATGGCTGGGGGCATTGGTAGAAGGAGAAAATATGCTGAGGATGTTGGTAGAAGTAGAAGAGGTGCTGGGGATGTTGGTAGAGAGGGAGAGGAAGAAAAACGTGGGGAGTTGCTCCTGTGGAGTAAGAGAAGAATGTGTTGCAGTGGTTGCAGGTAAGCATTGAACGTGGTGAAGATGAGATGGAGTTGCAGTGGCTGCTAGTAGGCATTGAACGTGGTGAAGATGAGATGGAGTTGCAGTGGCTACAGTCCAGGCAGGTCAATTTTTTTTTCTCTTCTTCTTCTCTTCTCTTTTCCTTTCTTCATCCTTTTTTTATCTGGTTCACTGTACGATCAACATTTTTATTAGTTTTTTGCTCTCCTCAATTGTCTGTGAGAAGAGAAAGTTTTTTAAGAAAATAACACGCACCCTCTTCTAAACGTCCCTAATCATTAATTTTTTATAGTTTTTTTTCTTTTCATTTATTGTTTCTTTTATTGATTCTTTATTTTGTCTATTCCTTCTTTGATCGAACCAAAGAAAAACTTTCCCTTTCTATTTAAGTTTTAATGAAAAAAAGAGAAAGGGAATATGATCCCATGCTTCTCAACTTGTGGCTCATTGGTGAGTGACTGATGATTGATTTTCAATTTTCAATTTTGATTTATTGATTAAGTTAAAATTTCAAATGGCATGTGTAAATTAAATTTTAATTTTCAATTTAGGTTTGATTAAGTTCAAATTTTTATTTGATGAGTTAATTGATTTTAATTTTTGATTTTGATTGATTGATTAAATTTTAAATTCAATTTAATTTGTCAATTGAGTTTTAATTTCAATTCGATTGATCGATTGGATTTTAAGTTCAATTTGATTTAAAATTTTCTAGTTGGTTTAAATTTTTTTAATTGAATTTAAATTTTTTTAATTTTGGTTGTTTAATTTGATTTTGGTCGTCTTATTAATATATTTTTTTGTCATTTCAAGTGATCGATTAATGTTCTTCCACGTGGTGAAAATCTCGGCTTTATGTTAAAATGTTCGCCATTTTATGTGAGATGTTTTGATTTTTCTAAGCATAGGATTTCTTGATTTTCTCGATGTATGTGAATGTTATTGAAAATTTATTCTCAATCATGTCTTTCTAGGAATTGAGGTTTCTAAGTCGAACATCAAAGGGTATTTTGGTTATTTTTGCAAATTTTCATAATATCCTCTGTTTTCATTGATTTTAGTCTCATCAGACTCGAAATCATATTTTGAGACCAATGAAGATATTTTTGAGATATTTTAGAGGCGTAGAGCCCACAAGGGGTATTTTTATTATTTTATTGAATTTTAAGAATTTTCGCTTGAGGTTTCTTTTAATCCCAATGTGATTATTTCTAAGTCTTCAGGTCACATTTTTCTAGCGTCGTGATGTTTCTAAATTATATATATGTGTAGCGAACCTAAGCATACGTGTTTGTTAAATCGTGTGTTTAGTGATCCTAAGTGTGCATAAATTTCTATGGCGAGTTGTAACGAGTACGTGAGATGGAAGGACTAGAAATGAAAAGATCGAGGATAGTACTATCAAGCCTTTGAGTTTTTTGTGCTCATCATTAGAAATCCACTACAACCAAGTGGCGAATCACCAAATCAGGTGGATGTAAAAATGAGGTGTCTATACACGTGTATTTTTTTTAAATCGTATCTATCCTTACATTGTCCAAAAATAAAATAAAGGAAAACTTACACAAGTAAATAACCCTCACAAGCATTCTCCAAAATAAGTTAGAATAAACAAAAAATACGAACACATCAGAAGGTAAGCAAAATAAGGAAATGAAAATACAAATTTTGTTAACAAATGATTAAATCGAAAAAATGGTCGGATCTACTAGTACCTCCCTAGTGGAATTGCCAAGCTGTGCACATGAGATTTTCGAGTTCGAACATCTCTACTAATTGGATTTGGAGTCACCACCATTATTTTTTAGAAAAAAAGTATGGAATAGACACTCAAAAATTAGTTTCTAAAATGCATTTTTATTTGTAGTGACTCTTATTTGGATAAGGTTGTTGGTCCACCTAAGATCTAGGTAAAGGGGCCTATGTTAAGAAATAAGGAAAGTGTTAGGCACCCTATTCCCTCCACCTTAAGTAATAACCTTAGATTCGATCGATTAAAAAATGAATAAAAGAAGGTTGGGAAAATCGATTTGTGCCCTTGAATGCAAGGGACTTTGATTTCGACTTAAACTAAGGAAGGCCTCCTTATTGAGGTAGAGGACCTTCCATGATCTATGCCTTTAGCTAATTTTGAAAATTTGTATACTTTTTGGTCAAGGACCTATCTTCATAAGAAGAGGACCTAAAGTCCTAGGCTCAAAATATTTTGTGACAAGTGCAAATTGTGTAAGATTTTTTTTAAGAAAATTTTATGAAAATTATTTTCAAGCCTTACCTTTTCAACCGATCCAAATCCTAATCTATCAAAAGTAAAGGAGTATATCCACTAATACCTGAGGTTGTTCTAAAAATAAAATAAAAAATGAGAAGGGAGAAGTAAAGGAAGGAAATATAAAAGAGATAAAAGGGGGAAGATGTATTATTTTTTTTGTTCTTACTCTACCTTGTTCGTGACTTAACTATCTTTGACTCTTCTTCTTTTTATTTTTGGTGTATTTTTCTTTATCTTGACTTGAGTAGCTTGTAGTGTAAAACTTGAAGGTTGATAGACTTTTGTATTGAGAGTTGAGTGGGCTGAGGTAGTTAGTTGAGGAGTTATTTTTTGGAAATTGGGAGAAATGAGAGAGATGACTTGAGAGGGGTGTTCAAGCATGGGGCTTTTGTGAGAGAATGAGAGGTTTTATAGGACTTTGGGGATGACTTTTAGGGTTAAAATGGGGTGAAAGTGTGGAATGACATGAGATTTAAAAGTAAGGTATGTGAAATTTAGGGTTAATGGGAGGGTATATGTGGAAGGTAGTGTAAGTAGATTATTTTTTATCCAAATGGGTTGGATTTTTTAACCCATTTGGATTGAGTGTTAGGTGAGGTTAGGGGTATGGGTATTGATTAGAAGAATGGTTATATGATAAGGTGGTTGTTGATATTTTGAGGGGTGTAGGAAATGAAGACATGTGTTAAAAAGATATGGGTGCGTGTTAGGTGAGTTGATTAAGGAAAGTAGATATGGGGGATGGGTTGTGATGATGATTTAGAAAAAGTGATGGGGTAGATTATGACATGGGGTGTGGATTGTGGTATGAGTTGTGTAGCTTTTAGGTGTGATGATGAGGTTGAGTAGAATGATTTTGAGAGGTGAGTTGTGGTTGGGTTGGATTGATATTTTGGCTTAAGATGGGAGAGTAGTTTAGGTTGAATTGGATTGGTTTAGGTTTAATGAGATTAGGGTTGGGTTGGATTTGATTAGGGTAGGATTGGGTTGGGTTGAGAAGTGAAGTGGTGAGGGATGACCCATCATTTTTATTAGCTCATGGGTCACGCAAGAGACCTTAGGCTTTTATTTGGAATAAAACCATTATGCTTTTAGGATTTTGGGCCTTTAGGCCCATTCGAATAAAAATACGTTTTTTAGCCTTTGTCAAGTGGTGCCCATTCAAATTGGGGTATCTACATGAACACTCTGGTATATCAAGATTAGATTCATGTATTTGTCTAGCTTAAGACAATAAATTTAGCGCTTGTTGGAAGGCAACCCTTGATTTAGTCGGCTTTCCAAATTAGTTTGGACATTTTGTTTAATTCTTTTTCTCAGATTGAACTCGCCAATAAAAGACCAATGTGCAGGGAATTAAGAAATTTAAAAAAAAGATTTTTTGAGAAAATTTATTTTCTACTTAAGATTTTCTTGGAAAATTTATTTTTTAGGATGTCCTATGTTGGAAAATATATTTTCCTACAACATTTTCCTCTATCCTACTAAAACCTTGAAATTTTAAATATTCTCGTTCATTCTCTTCTTCTCTCCACTCCACAAACCACTCACCTTCTCTTAAGTTTTCAGCTGACCAGCACTTTTCTACTAAACACAAAAATAGAGTGATCGTCTAAATCTTCTTGCGATGACCTAGTTGCAACCAACTGCTCTATCAGCCGTGTTGTCACAACCACAAAGTCATGCCCACCTAGTGCGCCACGACCTCCACATCACCTTTCCCCTTATTTTTTGGCCGACCACATTGTTTCTCCACTCTCATTGTAGCCATGCCAACAAAATTACATCCCATCTTCCCCAAAATCGCCATTTTCGATGCTTTTGAAAGTAACATTAACGCATGGTTTCATGATAAACTCCTCGCTCGGGGTTGGTGTTCATTATTCTATAATGGCAATAAGAGGTATGTTGAGGAGCATGTCAAGGCCTTCTACAGGTCCTTCATTTCAACCAATCCATCCGTCCCCTCGACCATCATCAACTTCAGGGGTATTATGATCATAATAGATATGAATGACATCGAGGCAATTTTATGGATACCTTTGGTTGAGAATGGGTTATGTGAACCAATGTTCACATTCGATCATTTCATTACCCGCATCGATATACATACTCAGAACATCCAACTCGGATGTATACCAAACATTTATACATCATGTCTTCTATTCAAACTTGAGACCAGAGTTTCTGCATGTCTCGCCTCCTTGTCGATACTCTCACTGATGCTTTAACGAACTAGAGTCGATCCCTAGCCCTCGTTCATCTTGTCTACCACATTTTTTAGCATAGGATGGAAACACTTCTGACTGCTTTGACTACACAGGGTTGCGTCGAGAGACTCCAGGCCTTCGAGGGAACCACTCTTTCAAGACTTATGTGCAAGGCCTATGGGGCCCAAATCTTCTTCACAAGGATGTGCATGGTAGTCCACATAGCTATAGTTCCCCAGGTGAGGATTTTGATGAGTTACCAGATGAGAAAAAAACCCGAGCCCAAATTTTACTAATGAGTCTTGGCTCAATCAGGTATCCCAGCATGGGCATCATAATGCCTTTGAAAAAGGTATTTAGGGGTTTGAAAAAGTTCAACCAATGTTACAAGGATCTCCATTCTGGTCAATACTTTCTTAAAAAGCGGTAGAGACAGATTATGGCCTACATTGATGAGAGAAAAACTCGTGCAAATGCTAGGATCGCCCAGAGAGTGATTGAGATTAAGGTGTTTTTATTTTCTTAGTTAGATTATTTTTCCCTTCTTAGTTAGGATTTTCTTTTCTTAGTTAGAAATTTTAGCGGAAACTATAATTATTTTAACTTTTAATCTTTTCAAATTAGTTGTAACAAAATTTTAAAAATTAATGCCAAATCTGATTTCATGTGTGATCTAACCCTTTCTTTATATCCTACTTGCATTGCATGTTGAGGACAATATTTGGTTTAGGTTTGGGGGTATTGGGTTAGCTCATCATTGTTTAATTAGCTTTCCTTTAATTTATTTTTAAGTTTAAAAAAATGCAACACTTTTGAAAATATTTTCTTCAAAATCCTCGTATGTACTTTTTACATTTGAATTTTAGATTTCAGTTTCATGTCCTAAATTTTTCGTAATGAGTCATTGTTAGTATTCCTTGTTAGAAAAACACGGAAAAATATCATTTTTTCAGATCACTTCTAATTGAATCACTTGAAATTTAGACTTTTCTAAACAAAAGTTGACTCTCTTCTCTGTTTATAGTGTTAGGGAAAACTTAGCCTAGTGAATTTTGACCTCTTTGTCCTTTGGTTGGTTAGTTAGAAGAAAAATATGATTTGAATTGATATGACTTAGACACCAACCATACGATTAGATTGGGTACCTTGAAAAGGACTGATTACTTTTTGAAAAAGAAGATAATGGTGATAAAAAAGACATTGAAAAAAAAGAAAAAATAGAAAGCAGTTTAAAAAGATGAAGAAATGTAAAAATTGAAAAAGTATTAAAAGACCCTAATAAGGCCAAAATTATAGTATTTCAATAGGGTGAACGCCATCAATGGTAAAAATCTAAGTAAGCGGAATATCACAGATAAAGTCTCTTTCAATGTATTAAAGGGAACATCCATACATCTCACTATCTTGGAGAAAATGCTTAGTTTGGAGTTAGAATTTATGTTGTATTAACCATTTAGGAGTTGAAACCTTGTTATGAAATGTTGATGTTTTTGGTCTTTAATCAGAATTTTTTTTACAAGAACTCAAGTTATCAATTTCTTAAACTTTCTAAGATGAGGAATAAAAATTAGGACTCTTCACAAAAATCATGGACCTTTGATTGATTTATAAAATATCGTTATGTTTTCACTACATACATTGATTTTAATTTTAATATTGCTTAAAATGTTTGAATTTTGTGGGTATATTCACAACAATCCCTCACGAGTCAAACTTGTCCAGTAGGTGTAACCTAGGGATTCAAGGGCTTGCTGCATTTGCTAAATGCAGTCGTGTCACCTGCGAAAATAATGTCTATCTTATTTTTGCTCAAGACTAGAATAATCTAGATTTAGGGGTGTGATTATGGTCTAAAAAATCTATTTTGAGGCTCTAATTACAGAGACTTTAAGGATAAAATATGCGTTAAATCCCCTAATTAAAGATAATGCATTCACAGTCCATGTTTTTGTTATATTTGAATTTATTATGATTATTAACTTAGTTTTGGTTAATTAATCGTGATAGGGTCAAAGATAGGAGACATAACGATCAAAGAAAAATATTTACAAGAATCTCATCGCATTCCAAAATTCAAGCCAAAAAACTAAACCAAATTTCAAACCCAGTAGGCCCACTAGAGTCGTGGCACAGTGAAGTCGACAATAAAGGCCTCAAGATTTGTGCAGACTTATGACGGTGTGATTCATGACCTAACAAATCAAAGTTTGGAGATTTTGTTATACACGGAATGTTTTGAATCTAAAAACCCTAATCTGGTCTCTATAAATAGAGACCAGACCAGACCCAAAATCATCATCTCTTATCTTCTCTCTTCTTTCTTCTATTTTATCAGTTTCTAGTTTCCTAGTTTTATTTCAAGCTTTGTAAGCAAAAAGAGTTACTGCCAGATTTCAGATCAAGAATCAATAAAAGAATAACTTCTTCTTCTCCCATACCTTTTTTTTTTTTGTTTATTTTATTTTCTCTTGCAATAGTCTATGGCTATACCTCCATTAGATTAGGTCAAGTTAAATTATGCTTTGTTTTTGGTAGTTTAAAGTTAGCCCTTTCTGATATGTCGATTTAAAAGTAGTTATAATCTTCAAGTAAATGTTTGTGCTTTAATTAAATTAATCTTCCGATCTACAATGTTAGATTGTTGATTAAATCAAGATAAAAAATGATCAAATACATTTTATATTTTCTATAATTATTGCTTCTCGTGGATTTGACCGATCTAAGTCTCCTTACATTGTTATTTCTAGTTTTTATTAATTTCTACTATCAATTAGTTAATCTTCAAATCAGATTTTATTAGTTACTTTAGATCTTAATCGAGCTAAGTCAAAAATTTAGAATGAATGTTGTCTCTCTGGATTGACCCTTACTTGTTAAGGTTTTCGTATTGGTTCTTATTTTATTTTGCATGTTAATCTTTGACGAATAGATAACACACGATATTGCATACTATAACTTTTCCACTAATCCAAAATATTATAATGATTCTCATCCCAAATTTCTATGTTATCAGAATCCAAATAATGTTGTAATTTGAAAATTGGATTGTTATTACTAAAATTTATATCTGCTCTTGATAAAAGTCCAAGAAAAGTAGATTTGAAACTAGAAGATGATAATGCTGCATTAGGGTCAATCATTTTATTAACATTAGTTAAATCATACTTAATTTCATAAAATTTATAAAGTTCAAATGAGTCTTTTTTAATTTTTTGTATTTCAACTTCAACATCAAGATCACACTATTTAAATGAAAAATAAGCTGTAAAACCTTAGTTTTAAATGCAGGGTTCATAATTGAAAAAAATGTTAAGTTATATGGAATATTTTTCTAATATTTATTAAACTTATAATTAATTTGTGTGACAATTAATGTTATTATTTCATTTCAAATTTAAAAGTTCTTTAATTTCAGTTAATTGACACAAAATTTGACGAATGTAACATATTTTTTTCGAATTATTTTTTGTAATTTCGCCAAAATTTCAAAAACATTAGATGCATTATTCAATCATTTATTCTATAATTGTTTCACTACATTCTAAATATCTTTTTAACAGATTTTTATATCGAAATACGTGTTGTAACATATAATAGGTAGAATTCCACCGATTTAGCACATCTAATAATAATTTAGTTGGTGGTAATCCAAATAATACGCAACATTCATCAAATCATTTTTATTTAGTATGAGATACTCTTATAATACTAATAATTTCCTTAATTTTTTCAAAAATATTATTTATATATGAAATATCATCTTGTATTATTAAGTTTAAAATATGTGCTGCACAACGAACATGTAAAATGCTTTTTAAATTTCTCCATCAAATAAAGTATCTTTAAGGTAAGTTACGACAACATTATTACTATTAGCATTATCTAATGTAATTGTAAATATTTTATTATAATAAAATATTTTGTAAAGCTTAAAAAATTACTAAGCTGATATGTTTTGAATTTAATAAAATAAAAGATATAATTCTTTTATGTAAATTTTAATTTTTATCTATAAAATATGATGTGACACACATATACGGTATACCTTGAATTGAAGTTCATAAATTTTAAGTTAAATATATTTTACTAGGTACATTTTGTAATAAATTCTTAATTAAAATTTTTTTTTTTAAATATATCCATTATATCTCTTTTTAATGTAATTCTAGAAAATATATTTTTGAATAAATTCTTTATAATATATTTTTTCAATTACTAAAAATGATATTTCTTTAACAACAAAAAATTTAGTAGTTTCCCACCACTCTTTTGACATCATATGACCACATATTTAATTCATCGGTGGTTAATCAGCTAAGTATATTTTGACTAATATTGGGTTGATTTTTTCTTGGACACATATTTTTTATGTGTTTATTTCTTGTGCTTGTTCTAGTATATGTATTGGAAGAAGTTAAAATTTTACTACGATAATTATATTTTACCTTTTCCATTTTAGTTCCGTCCGAATTTACAATATCTATGTAAAATGTTGTCATACCTCTAATAAAGAAAATTGAATTTTTTGGGAGATTTGGATTATGATTAGAGGCTTTAGGCTTATTGGTAGCTTCGTAACTAAATGAATGAAATTTATTATTAAAACTAAGGATTTGATTAGGAATATTATCATAATTTTGAAATTTTTGATTATTAAAATTTTGAGGATCCATTATATAAAAGTTAACACTAAAATAAAAAATAATAGAGGTTGATTAAACTTCACTCGGAAGTAGAGAAAAAATAAAAACAGGAGTAAAAATATTACTAATAATATGAAAAAATAAAATAAAATTAGAAGCACTACACCTTAATATAAAAAATTTTGATTTTGATTGGTTGATCTTGTCACGTGTCGATTTGATCGATTGATCTTGCCACGTTGAAGAAATTTTTGATCATTTGATGATGACTTGATCCTGTCACATAGAAGAAATTCTTAATCACTTGATGATCAAATTAATCAATATCAAATCTCAACTTAATAGAGACCTTAGAGAATTACTATAAAATTATGAAAATAAATTAGAGAGATTAAGAGAATTTTGATAAATTGAGAGAATTTTTAGAGTGTTGAGTAGTAGATTATTTAGAATAGCATAAGCTATTTATAAAAAAAAAATTGAATATTTTCCCCCAACCCCTCCTAATGGATTTAAAATGATCATAAATCCATTGTGGGGTAGGGGGAAATGAAAAATATTCAATTTTTTTTTTAATTTTTGGGTTTATCAGTCCAGGTTCAATCTCGTGTAATGGTCCATATAACAGGTTCAGTCTGCTCTAGGAGGGCTAAATCCAAACTCGAACCAAATTTATTCGATTTTGGTTTGGTCTTAACCCAAACGGGTTTGGTCCGGGTTCAGCCCAATTTTTTCGGTTCAGTTTCCGAGTAAAATGTACATCCCCATATTGAGGTGTGCGAGGAGGGTTTCAATCCTCCACCCTGGGTGCATACGATCTGGACTCTTCTCATAATCACAAACAATTTATGTTTCCATTGGATATCGATTAATCGGGTACTCATTAACACCACTCTTAATTAAGTACTTCTTTTAATGATTATGAACAACCTAGACGATAAATGTAGTAATAAATTTTACATACAATTTTCGATTTTTTCATTTTTATAACTAAGTAATTTTTGAAAAGATATTCCAATTCCAAAGTGGGATAGAAATGAATTGATTTCTCATTCAAATGGGAAGAAACAGATGCACACTTAACCGACACATACATCATAATGAAAAACAAACGAAAACAATTACCACTATAAATAAAGACAGGACACACACGAGAACAATAAGGACATATTAAACCCTACTAGTATTTGGTGCAATCAGCTGGAGCAAAGGAGACCTTCTTCCCTACAAGATCATACTCCACCTGAAAATTCATCTGAGCCAAGTTACCGAAAATAGGTACGCTTCGGGCCGGTGCCATGGACAAGCACACCAAATCATCTGATATTTTTATGAATGTGTTCATCTCATTCAGTTGAAGATCGGCCCCAGTGAAGTGAAAGGTGATCTCGGGCACCTTGATATCTGACTTGGTATTATAGCATAGATCGAATGATCCTTTTGGATCTGCGGACGTGTCAAGATTTATAGCCTCCTTTACCGCCGATTCCAAATTAGTATATAAAGCCTCATCTAGTATCGTTAATGTAGTTCCTGAATCAATGATGATATTTCCTTCCTCTTGATTGAGAGAAATTTTGTTGTTCTCTATCCTTATGTTACCAATGCTAATGCCTTCTAGCGTTAGGTAGTAATATGTATCAGGGTCTTTGGGTACTAAAGGAGTAGAAACCACGCCTTGCCAGAAATTACAGCTTGACTGCCAAAATTCAATTTGCTTGTATGTTTCTCAGACATGGGTAGCAAGCAATAAGAGAATTTTCCCTCAATTTTAGAACCCAATTGGGAGACAAGTGATAGGCGTCCACCGCCAAGGCCGATAAGTCCTGACCCTTGACTACTAAATGTGCCAGCATTGTTATGTCCGCAGCCAAACACGAGCGTGGGAATGGCGATGGGCCTACCAGTAGTAGAATCAAAGGTCAAGGTTTCAGTTGCTAGGGTTCCATTTGTATGTGATTCGTCCCCATAAGAATACAAATATTGGCAATCCTGGCTTGTGTTGCCACAATGAGCCCTAGGTAAGGATTGGCAATAGTTAGACTGACAAGAGATCTCTCTGTAAGTAGAAGATTGTATTGGATCGAAGAGATCGGCATCTTGTTCATAACATTCCTGACAAGGCTTGCATTGTGTCCATATAAGATCACTTCCTGTGTCAGCAATGGCAAGGACTTGGACAGGTGGAGTACCAATGGAAAGTTTCATTAGATATGAACCATCATTTGGTACCACATCCGATTGTATGGTGTCTAGGTTGGTAGAAGATGATGAATGAAAGCGATTAGTACGAGCTATTGAGTGACGGGCAGCTTTTCTTATGCGGTCTGAATATGTATCAGAAGGATTATAAAACGGTGATAAGGGGGATTCATGGTGGATCAGTTCAATACTGAAACCTCCAATTTGAGCTTTGACAACAGGTAGGTTTGGCAATAAAGAAAAGATTATTACTACCACAAATGTAAGTACAATGGAAGTGGTGGTTGCCATGGTTGCACACATTCAAATAGATAGGGAGAGAAGTAGAGAGAAGAAGATGGGGAGAGTGTTTCGAGGTTCTGTATTTATAGAAAGGAAAGGCTACAAAAAGATTAGTAGGTTGGAAAAAAATTTTATTCTACAATGTGAAAGGAACCATTCATTTGGAGAGTATCAAACGCTGTTTTGAGCATTTGAGGTTATAGTTTTTTGGGGATTTCCATTGATTGGGTGGAGGCATGATTTGATGTAGCTTCTATCATAAAAAAAAATCTTTTTGGAAACTTAGAGTGGGAATTGTACAATTTGAGCCCTTGAGGTTAGAGGAGTCGTTTTCTGGCTCACAGTGCACACATACTCCTCAGTGCTTGCCACGATCGACATATAAACATAGTTTTGTAATTAACAAGGGTACTTTTGTAAATTAGGTTAGAGTAGGGATACAGTCAGGTTTTCCGTTCCTAACCAAGATCAGGTGGCACCCCCATTTATGCCACGTGGCATTTTTTTTTGGACCCACTGGCCATATGGATATGTGGTCCATCCCATGGTGATCCTATATAGCAAAATTTATGGTGTTTAATAACTTGTATCAAATAGATCTTATCTCTTGAAAAGAACTCAAATTCAATGATTAGAAATCATTCTTAAGATAATGCTATAATCAATGGATGCACATCACCAATCAAACTGATCTTTTGTGTGTAAATTCACATGTGGTCAATGAGTCACCAAAAATACCATATAGCATAAAATAGGAACGCGACACCTGAGTGGACCCCTGCTCATGAGGCATGATTTAATGTAGCTTCTCTCATAAAAAAAAATCTTTTTGGAATCTTACAGTGGTGGGTTTAAAGGGTGAAGGAGAGTGCCAACGAGTTCCCACCAAGCCAAGAACAGACCGGAGTACTTTAGTTGGTGTGTTTCAAATGTAGTCGTGTGAGCAGGAAGACTTTAAAGGGCCTTCTAGAAATCTAATGGTCCCTAGACCTCAAGTCAACAGATAAATAAAGTAGATCCGTTCTCACGCTATTACACTAATGCGCGGGCTATCTACACCAATTTTTTGCTCGTTACACCCACTTACTAGCTTCGTCCATCGATTTATTTTAAAACAACAAACAATAGCCTACTGAATCTTTCAATAATTTTTAATAAATACAAATTGAACATTTCAAAAAGGTTTGATAATAATATATCGAATGCTTCATATAAGATCTTGTATAAGGAATTATTCGGTATGTAATTACCGATCTAAGAATGATAAATTCGATAGAACTATATTGAAAAATACGTTATCATAGGCAGGAATGGAGCCAAGATTTTGCACATATGGGAGCAACCAAGAGTAGAAAAATTTTTGTGATGGCAGCTAAGAGTAGAATTTTTTTTGTGGGGGCAATAGTAGCAAATTTTTGTATCCGCTGCTAAAATCTTTCTCAATGGCTCACTAATCCATTGATTTTGAAAATTCTTTTGGGGGGTAAATCCGCCCATGATCATACGGTAGGTACATACCAAATAGTTCTAATGAGTTCGATCCTAACTTACTGAATATACTGGAAATTTTGAATATTTTATTTTTTTATATAAATAATAAAGATAAAATCGATTTCTAATATTATTCATTTGCAAAATGATTAAAAACAATTCCAAAAACAAAAGAAAGTGAAAATAAATGATAAAAACTAACTTCCATCTATCAAAATGCTTAATTATGCCAAATACTGGTTAAAAAAATGGTAGAGAATATTTGATGAATACTTAAATATGTTAACTTCCCCAAAAACAGATCAAAACACGATCATTTGATGAATCTTTAAAGAAAAATTGGTTGATTATGTGGATTCGACTGAACTTTGATATGATATTTTGATTTGGATGTTTTAGTATGCTTTAAATCAGTAGGGCAGAAAAGTTGCATTTGTTCAGCGAGTGTTTGGTGGGTGTAAGCAGTAAAATATAATAAAATCCAAAAGAGTATTTACGTAATTACACATCATTGACATGTAGCATTTAAGTGGGTGTGGAGAGCAAAAAAGTGCGTGTAAATAGCACGGCCCTAGCACTAATTGTTATCATTATAGTGATTTAAGTATAGCCCCTATGTTTTCAAATTAGTGACATATGACCCGCTTGACTTCAATCTTCTATTATAAATGAATAAGACCTAAATGCCCTCTTCTAAAACCAGTAACCTATTCAAAACCAATGATTTTCAAATTCTTCATCAGCCTCTATGGTCAATTTTTTTTCAACTTTTCAACCACACATTCAACTAATCATTTTCAACCTCACCTTAATCCATTGTGGAGGGCTCGTCATTTTTATACCAAAAGTTCCATCATCCTTTAAAATTCTTGAGTAGTTCTTGAAGTTTAAGGGTTGAAATAGATAGGATCTAAAGTCTTAGGAGGATGATTAAATATTTTTTGAAAGTGGGAATAGACACTACGTCATATTTCACAAAAAACGACGGGCCAAAGCCGTCGTTTTTTTAAGAATAATGACGGCCCCCGCCGTCGCAAGAGCAGTTGTAAATAACAATATCGTTTTTAGTAAACGACAGTTGGCACGTGTCAACAAAGTGTTGTGGAAAATGACGGTCATGGTCTGTCAAAATAAAACGACGGCCCAAACCCCTCCTTTTTTTGTCGAATTTAAATTTAATTAATAGATATAAACGAAGGCTTAAAACCGTCATTTTTGTGACAAACTTTTTTTTTGTAATTAACCATTATTCTTTGTCATTTTTAATATTTTTCACTTAAAAAGAAAATGACAATTTTCATTGGACACAAAATTGAAATCTAATAAAATAAATAAATACATCAAAAAAATAAAAATTTACATTTTTCAAATGGAAACCATTTTCCTTCAAATTTTACATGTGCAATCATAGTCCAACATGCCCTGTTTTGCATAGTGTCGATTTTAATCTACATCCTAATGTTTAAAGTAGTTTTTCAAAAAATATCTTCTACCAACTTCACTTCACTTGACTTGTAGAAATCAAAATCAACATCTGTTTTTCTCGGTCCTTAGAAGAATGACGTAGCAATTCTTAAGGATAATATACATTCCTACTTCTTGCGACATATTGTCGAAATCTGTGGTTGAAAAATTAAAAAACATTGCCAGATATATAGTAATGACACCGACTACCTAAAGCAATCCAAGTAATTATGCAAGAAAGATGAATATATCAAATTACAAAATAAAAGAGTTCTCATAACTATCATTGTCAAACATTTAATTATTTTATTATAATTTTTTATGTTTAGTGTCTATTTACCATATAAAGTAAGAAAAGTACCTCTGTTCAGTAAAAATTTATTTGAAATTTGGGCCAATCAATAATATCACAGCATGTCAAATCAACGAATGTTCCTTCTCCACTCTGTAGAATCACGTTCCCATCAAGGGCCTCATCTATAAGAATATCGTAACTATCTGAATTTGCATTAGATGCACCTATCACTCTTCCTTTAGCAACACAATCATGTGGTCGTTGTAAGCGATTCACCTTACAAGGACCTGTCTGTATGCTTGGTGGATTAGAATGTGACTCATGATGTGGAGAATCAGGCCTTACTTATAAAATCATGTAGACAATATCATTGCAATAATAGAAGTTCACTCATCTATCAAAAGTAAAATGCCAATGTTGTACCTGTGAAAAACTGTTGAGATTGCTAGAAGACCGCATTGGTGTCCTAGTAGAAAATTTTGATTGTTGTAAAGTCTCATTCATCTTTTGCACCGCTTCCATCAACTTATCCACTCTATTATGAAGGATTGTTGTCTCATACACCAAGGCTTGCTTGTAAGGAATTGAAGCATGCACGGAAGTCTTGGAAACACCTGAACCCATTCCCCGAACACGACCCCGACTATAAGGACCACAAACCTGTACAAAAAGTGTATAATATCAATACCTACTAACGATATGATATCATACTTACTAATATCAATGCCTACTACACAACATTATATCATAATTACAAAATATCCTAATTAAAATAATGCACATACCACAGCCACGGGGTCATGGTCTAGATCGTTATGTTTATTAGAAGGGTCATTAGCAATCATTCTATTGATGGCCTCTTGCAAAATAAATAATAATAAAGAAATATATAGAATAACAACTATTTAAAAAATAAAACAAAACAAGTCCCTTTAAATTTATTTCTTACCTACAACAATAACATGGGACCCAATTTCATTGAGAGGCTCTATACCAGAAAACAAATACAGATACAAAATAGCCAAACAGATCATCATAATAAGTCAAAGAAAACCATATTGGTATCAATTTTTAACCCATTCTACATCATGGAATTTAGAGGGCTGAGGTGTCAATTGATGGGAAGATTGAAGAGGACTTTTTTCTTTATGAGAAGTGCAGCTAGTAGGGATTTAATAAATAAGTAATTTTAAAAGTTGGAGTGCAACGGATAACTTGTGATTTTCAAGTAATCAGTCCCATATAATAGTGGAGAACATGAATTGGGTTAAGGAGTACCCAACTGTTTTAACAACTATATATATATTTCCAACCATAGTTGATACCAAATAAGAAAGAAATTGAGCGAAAATAATTCCATTGACTAATGTGACTAAATGATGCAATTTTACAACTATACAGACTGTGGATCGGCTTGCAACTATCGATGTAGCAAGGCATCAAGGCACAAAATTTGCATAAGGGCATGCAACACCTGCTGTGAGAGGTGCAACTGTGTTCCGTCAGGAACATCTGGGAACGAAGATGAGTGCCCTTGCTATGCCAACATGACTACCCATGGTGGCAATCACAAGTGCCCATAGAGATACACCCCTCCATCCATCGTGATACACATAATTACAATAAGATCAAGAGAATAAAAGCCCAACCAAGATAAATGTTCATTATGTCTGTGTATCTATCTGTTAAGGTGCAAGTGTTCAATATCTCTACAAATAATCAACTGTTAGTAGTTTCTTTAACAAGTGCAAGTAATGAAACTGGATGACTTTGGCTAAATTTCTCTCCATTGCTTCTTGCCTTACGTTTATATCTAATGTTTAATAGGTTGATATTCTTGTGCAACCTTCACCAAGAAATCTCATTTTACTTCAAAGAAGATACGAATTTTCAGCAAAATCCCATTTTTGGTCAAAATCATTAAAATGCCCATACTCCATAGTTGATATTTGATAGATCACCTTACTTTCTCATGAACCACTGACAACCACTCACGGCAATCAAACCAACCAATATAGTCTTATATTGACTTACCCCTCTAGTCTAAGTCGTGTTGTCTCTTCGAATTTGAAATGGGATGGATATCTCCATACTTTGCCTGCTGTGTAGCTGTGAATTTGATCAAAACCACATCAACCTAGAACTCCCTTACCTCCAAAATAAGCCCTCTTCACCCAATACCCCACTTTACGTATGGATTACATTCAGAAGTCAGAACAAACATACAATTAAGGCGACAAATACCCAAAGATGTCTACCACTAACACTATTTGAAGCAAAAAAGATACGAACAGTGAATTGTAAATATAACTTAAATCTAAATAATTGTACAAACAAACTTTGTTTTTTGAATCTCTTATAGGTCATATTACTAAAGGAAATGGCAAATAGTTGACAAGGGATGGTAAGTAATTGAATTTAGGGAGATTTGGGAAAGTACTGCAAAGATTGTAGGTAAGGAATGTGAGGTTCACTTTAACCTATTGTCTACATTATACAATCATCAAAGTATATTTAATCTAACCCATCTTCTACTTCCAATGGCAATAAAAATGCCATAAGGCGTATGAAAAATGCAATATTAGAAGACAAAAATGGTTGGAAATGTAATGATTTCAATGCATGTATACATATACATGAATACATCTAATACTTCTCAATGCATATGTATCCCTACCAGCACATTTTTGTATCTGGGCAACTTTTTCACATAGCTTGCACCAGCATGTATATGCACATTGCTTTCCAATATTACTAATGGTTCCCTAAATGCTCTAACCATGTCTGTGATGGAGGCAGGGTAACAGTGATTGGTAAGTATCATAAGACTAATCTATGAAAACAGAGTGGTAATTTAAAGTAGTTGCAAGAAATGATTTGTACAAACTTAAAATTCGAAGATGCTTATCACTGGAGCAAGTGATTACTTTCTCATTTTCTCCATCATTCAAGCTTCAACATTTTAGTTCTGTTATGAGAAACAATATGGTGGAAACAATTTCAGTCTTAAGTGGCCACCAACTACTACATTGGAGGATATACCACAGCTGTTTGGAAACTTCTAACCCTATAAAAAGTGGTTTCAAATTAACTCATTCTGAAACTTTACCCTCTATAGGACAAAAACAAAAGTAACTATCTTTACATGCTTATACTCACCTAAACAAAAGTAATTGTTTCGGGGAATTTTCTTGCAATTTGTTTCTATTGTTACTCCTTCTGTGCTCAAGTCCTTAGACTCTAAAACAACTCTCGAGAGTATTAGTTCTCTCTATTAACTCATTCTCTGGTATTATTAACTATCTTTACATGCTTTATATGTTAACGGATTCATTAATCCTTGATGTTAAGTCATACATAATGAAGAACCACTTATGTATGATCTTATCATCATTTGTTCTCATATTAATCATAGTTCTTTTAAAAGTCCTTAGTTATGTAAAAAAAATTATCTACTTTGGATTCATTTTTTTCTAATACACATAAAATTAATTTTTGAGATACTTTGTCATATTCTTTCTATAAGCCAACAAGAACTATGTAGAGATTCTTTATTTTTTCTTTAAACTTCATCCTTTTTAGATAATACCTTGATGGAGGACCTCTTGCCATAAATTTTTTATATTTTTGTCTTTTGTATTCGTTGAGAGAGAGAGAGAGAGAAGCACATGGAAATAATTATAAAACTGTTCTCTTTCTGTACTAAAAGGATCTAATGAATCCTTACCTTGAATAATTGTGTTGTTTCTGTTCTTGTTCTTGTACATTTGATTTGTCCATTATTTGTTATCATTATTCATAAATACTAATGAATTTTTACTGTCAAAATATTGCCAAAAAAAATTCACTAGTAAATAATAAGGATAATTTTGTAAACCCAAAAGGTAAATTCTTAGTAGGATATAAGAATACTGAATCTCTCTTCATGCTTTCTACCTAAAATGTCTCTCTCTCTCTCTCTTTTGTTAGTTTCAAATAGAAGAATGGATACCCATATAGACAATATGGTCCTTGTAAGGGAATACAATGAAGATAGAGACCTAGAGGTGGTGGAAAGGCTAGAGAGAAACTGTATCACAGGGTCATATAAAAAAAAGGGATTTCCTTCTTCACCAATACGTTGGGTGACCCTCTATGTAGGATTAAGCTCTATCCTACTCATGTTATGCTGGTAGGTGGTAGGTGGATCCCTTGCCTTAATTATTTCTTGCCTAATGATGATCTTAGATACCAAAAACAATTTCATGCTTTGTCCCTCAATGTGTTTCTTAATTTGCTACATTGGTGTAAACAAGTCCCTTTGTCTCCTTAAAAGAGAAAAAATATATATATATATCAGACAATATGTTCAATGGGCCATTAACATGAGAGAATCACAAAACTTCTCACTCAAACCAGACTCGCAGGAACTTGAATTCTCCATGAGAGAACAAAATCAACGAAAAAAAAAAATGCATAATTTCAAATCAACAGCAAATTTCACAGATGAGTGAAATTTCCTTAAAGAAGATAAGTGAATTTCATTCTAGAAACTAAAAAAAATCAGTGAGGATTGTTAAAACCATACCAAGAAATCGAGAAGATATCCAACCAGATCAAACAAACAAGCTCAATCTACTGAGCTTCAAGAGATGAGTAGAACCAACGATGAGCGAACCTTCGAATCAATACTGAAATCGCAGAATCCGTAACAGAACTTTGAGATCTGCGAATAAATAAAGGTTAAGAAGTGATCAATCAACATTTGTGGAATGAAAATCTATTCACCATTAGAAACCTCCATTATTCAAGGAAAACCTAGCTTAAATTCAAGAAATAGATAGAGATCATTCTCAAATGGATGTAGAAAACATTATGCCTGAGAGAGAGAGAGAGTATTACCGCACGAACATCGCCTGGTTTCGTAAGTCCGAAACTCAAAATCGTGAGAGAAGAAACCGAGAAGAAATCGAAATCGGATTTTTTCTTTAGAGATTTAAAACTCTAGGGTTTTTTTTTAGGAGAAGAAGATACAAACGAGAGAAAGAAGTCGAGTGATACTCAAATTTATGTGAGTTATAGAGGAAGAAGATACAGAGAAGAACTCGAATATAAGAAATCGAATATGAGATTTGGTAAAGTTGGTGCGGCAATAGTGATACTCAAATTTTATTAACGCCACACCAATCGGTGTAATATTAGTAAAATTTGGTGTGGCAATACTGATTCTTTTACTAATTAAATGACAGATTAAATTAATTGTTAATAATCGATTATTATAATCGTCATTAAGGGTTAAACAATTGGTGAAAACCGTCGTATATAAACGATGGCTTTAGTCCGTCGTTTTTTCCGCACTATTTAGTTGTTTTTAAGTGTTTGTGACGTAGTGAGAGTATGGTAAACAAAATTTAAAATCTTAAGGTTGAAGAGTATGGTAAAAATTTAAGTTAAAGATATCACGCTTAGATAAGAGAAATGAAGGATTTTGGTTACAAGTTGAAGTTGAGGACATTTAGGTCATTATCCATTAGTGTATTAGAGAAGACCGGGTGTATGGGGGTATCTCAAAGATTTGCTAATAGGCAGAGCTACTTTTTCAATATTATATTTTGTTTAAAGCATTAATAGATTCAAATGATTGGGGTTTTATATAATGTTTTTAATCCTTGTGACTGCTATTTCATAATGCAATTACATAAATTTAAACCAAATAATTTTAAAAAAATTATAAGTTAAAGTAACATTTGAATGATTGTTCTTATACCAAAAATAAATATTCCAATCATCTACAATTTAAAAATAATAATTAATTAATTAATACAAATATTTATAATATATTCATCGATTCCTGTTAATGGGGAAAAATCAAAAGGGTGTAAGAAATTGAGGAAAAATTAAAAACAGATTATCAACTATAACTTCTCCCCTTCCACAGTCAACAGGAGGAAAAAAGAATCATTCCTTGGGTATATCTTATTCCAAAATTTGAAAGAATATTTTAGAGGCAAACATAGTAACAAAAAATGGCATTTTTTTTTTCTTTTTATATTATTAGAACAAATTCATTTTAAATGCAACATATGCATCTGATGATTAAAATAATAAAGAATGCGACGAAGAGGTAACTCCTCGAGTGTTTGACCAAATTGCAAAGCATTAGTCATCTTTTATCTAAGAGTTTGTGGCTATGGAATAACTCCACCTCTACGATGAACGGGTGCAGTGGGTGTGGGCACAGTAAGAACAGCATTATCCTCAAGCTTGTTGACATCATTTGGAGTTAGGTTCTCATCTGGTGGTTGAGTCTTGAGAATATAATCTAGATCATCCTCGTCAGTGTCCTCATCATGAACTCTTGATGTACTTCTTGGTAGCATGCTACCAGATGCAAGGGACTACATTTGCACCCTATTAACATATGTAACTTCAAAGATAAAATCTAATTCCTTCGCAAACTTTAAAGGCTCCCATTGAAATATTGAATCTTTTGGATTGTGCTATAAAAAATAATATAAAATCCTAAATTATATCGAAAAACACCAAAAATAAAAATATATATATATTAATTAACAATTGTATAGCTCCAACCATCTATCTCACCACTTATCAGATGCATCTAACTTCCCAGTGTTATGATCATAAACAACACCACTATTCGCACAAATTTTATTCCAACGTCCCCAAATTCTTTTTTATCTATCCCTTTTATTTTTCATTAGTGCCCTACATATTTAACACATATTTTTTTTTCTTAATTCCCTCACAAGGATTTCATAGCCGATCTTTTTTAGGACTTCGTTAACTAGGTCATAACATATTTCTACCCAAACCTTGTGTTGTTTGGGAGACTAGTTGACTTTCAAGCCCTTTGTATTATCAGCATCCATCTAACAATGGTCATATTTTTTCCATCAATCAAACTAAACAATTTCTTAGAGCCAAATCCAACATGAATAGAAATCACGATGATGATTAGGCATGTATTCATAGTCAAATCTAATAGAAATTCAAACCACAACAATGATAAACATGAACCCAAATCAAAATGTACAAGAAATATAAACCACAAGAATGATAAACATGAAAACCCATTGGGTAAGAATTAGGGAACTCAAGTAAACATGGATTTAAGGCTAGAATTTTAGAATATTATTTATTACATGGCATCCACATAGTAAATCCTATAGATTATTCTGATTTGTGACCCCCTTCATATCAAGATAGTTCATTGAGAATTATTTAAGGGGTATTTAAATTGATGAATAACAGATCATGTAAAATTCTAACCCTTAATTCTTACAAATTGCTACTTTCAGTTCATTTTACAAGTGAACTCAATATTTCATGGCACATTTAAATAATTAATCCAACCAAAAAATTAATAAAAAAAATAATCTGACTTGCTTAGATCATTTACAAATATGTAAATCCATCCAAAATCCATGAAAAATCATGGATACTCATGAAACTACATGGATTGAACAAAAAATAGAAGAGAGAAGGAATGATCATGTGTTTTGTTTTAGAAAATAGATAGAAAACTTGAAGATCATTGGATACCTTTTATATATGAACCAAAACAAAATTTGACGTACCAGAAATTTGATTTGAAATAGTCATTGAACGATAACGGTGGAATGTTTTGCACAAGTTGGATGAAGGACATGATCTAATCGGAGTTAGATATAGTGTACGCCGTCGATCAGACCACCAACGATAGGGATAGTGGATAATGAAAGCGCCTCAATACCTTTTAAAAAATAATAAAAAAGTATCAAATGGATAATTGGGGGATTTTTAGGGAATGGGAAGTCGCCACCTAGGAACCAAAATAACTGTAAAACGGATCTGGATCGATCCACAGGTAAGAGAAATGGGCAAGGGGTCAAGCTACGAGTTTCAGAAGGTATTAGGCACCGAACCCGCATCGATCAAAGTGATCAGTCTTTACTACGATCCAAGAAAATCCTATGGTCAACAGGCAAAGACTAGAGTTATGCTATAGTCCAATCATCATTATTATTTTATGTGAAATCGGCCAGTCGAAATGTCATCATTTTATATCAAATTGATCAATTGAACCCTATGGCTACGATTTTGTTAAAGATAAAAAATAAAAGCTTTCCAAGTGTTGAATTCAAGAACCTCAAAAAACCTATACTTCAAACCAATTCCAGCAAGCTCCATGTGGCATGAGTCGATAAATTGATTTTGTGAATTAATGCCCACAAATTGTTGGGCTTTTTGTTTAAAAAAAGGATGAAAATCATTTTAAGTATCATGTGCACAGATATTGACAAGTCAACTCACAGGCCATGTTTTGAAAAATGTAAAATACCTTAAAAACCACATGTATAAAAATCAATGAGTCAATTCGCAAGCCAAGTTTTGATAAATGAGAAGTTACTTAAGTGCCACATGTATAAAAATCAACAAGTCAGCTCATTGGTCATTTTTATGAAAGCGAAATTTAATTTAGGATTCACGTGCATCAAATTTAATGAGTTGACTCGGGCAATTATTTAAAAACATTATTTTATGTAGAATTAACCCAAATGGAAACCATTTTCCTTCAAATTTTACATGTGTAATCATAGTCCAACATGCTCTGTTTTCATGGTGTTAGTTTCAATCCAAATAGTTTCAGCTAAAGTTTAGGTTCATTACTAAAACAATAAAGTTCAAAAAATTAATTATCCTTTGTGTCAACAACTCAAAGAATTGAAATGAAATTATTTGAAGCACCACATCCCGATGCTTAAAATTGTTTCTCAAAAATTATCCTCTGCCAGCTTCACTTCACTTAACTTGTATATATCAAAATCAACATCTATCTTTCTTGATCCTTGGAAAGAATGACGTAGCAATTCTTACGGACAACATGCATTCCTACTTCTTGCGACATATTGCCAAAATTTGTGGTTGAAAAATTAAAAACCGTTGTCAGATATATAGTAGTAGTGACATTGACTACCTAAAACAATCTGATTAATTATGCAATAAATATTAATATACCAAATTACAAAATAAATAGATAAATAGTTTTGCTTCAGCACATATTTTCAATAATCTCCTGCTTGTTGCCCTCCAAGTCATTTGTGAGCAACACATCACAAGAGGATGTGAGTGATGTGCAATGTTTGGACCAATAGTTCACACATGAACAAAAAATTGTCAAAAGAAGAGATACTTTGCCTAGTTTCTGAATTAAGGCATATTAGCTCATCTCAAATCCACATGCATTCTAGTAATAAGAGATAATAGAAATATAAAAGGTTGTCAATATACAAATTAAAATAACAAATTTGTATATTGGAATACAAGAGATGGATGATTTGGTGCAAATAAGGATTTCTCTCAATCTTCCACCATATTATAAGTTCAAGATCACTCATGAACTTTTGATAACAACACCCCAATTCATATGTAAATCACCACAGAATTAACATTCATCTTCTGCTACTGCTAGTAAAAATTAGTGTCGTAATAGAAGTTCCCAAAATAAAAAAGTTCTCATATCTACCATTGTCAAACATTCAATTATTTTATTATAATTTTTTAATGTTTAGTGTCTATCTACCATATAAAGTAAGAAAAGTACCTCTCTTTAAGAAAACTTTAGTCTAAATTTAGGCCAATCAATAATATCGTTGCATGTCAAATCAACTAATGTTCTTTCTCCACTCTATAGAATCACATTCCCATCAAAGACCTCATCTATAAGGATATTGTTACTATCTGAATATGCATTAGATGCACCTATCACTCTTCCTTCGGCAATACAATCATGTGGTTGTTGTAAACGATTCACCTTATAAGGACTTGTCTGTATGCTTGATGGATCAAAATGAGACTCATGATGTGGAGAATCGGGCCTTACCTATAAAATCATGTAGACAATATCATTGCAACAATAGAAGTTCACACCTTTATTAAATCATGAATATAAATATATCATTACAAAAGGTCTAGACTTCCATTTATACAGTGAAAAATAATCACTATACAATGGCTTAAACTACCACTTATATAAGGATTTTGAAAACTAAATATTCATAAAACATAAAGGGCTGTAGGGTTGGATTTTTGGATATGGTAATCCATTTGAGCAAGCAATGAAGTATTACTTTATAAGAAAGAGAACCTTATTGGTCCTATAAGAAATGAATTGTTTTATGTGAGCAATAAAGAATACAGTCAACTAATTAATTAGAAATGTGTGAGACAGAGATGACAATTGATGCTGCAAATGAACTAATTATATACCCTCTATTTTTCACCAGGGAGGTCATGGCCTTTCCCTTTATTCCTCCAGCATATAAGTTTCCATTTCCAAACTTCCCTTAAGCAACACAAATGCACCAGATACTACTTGATGACGATTCCAGTCACCAATGGTACAAATAACTTGTTTACTTTCCTAGAGTAACATGAATGCTCCAAATCCTTAACTCAAACTAGATTCCCCATCCCGAATTATCTTTTTTTCCTCTTTGTGTCCTGCACCAAAATGGAACAATATAGCAGCCACTCCAGGTAGTTGTACTGAATCAATTAACCTCCACCCACCAACTTCAGTTCTCAGTGTTTTTTTTTTCAAATTACCATCTATGCTTCTCTAAATCATAGAGCTAACAATGCATTTAGAAGCAAGTGGAAGGGCTTTAAGTCATCAGGTTTTCGACTGGAGTTGTGTTATTCTAGCCTAGCAAGAGTAGATTTTGAAGAAGCGATTTTCTATTATCTAATTTTCATTTAAAAACTATAGTATTTCTGTCAAAACACAAAGATTTATGATCCAATGCTAAAATGCAATGCTCTACCTGTGAAGAATTGTTGAGATTGGTGGAAGACCCCATTGGTATCCTAGTAGAAAAATTAGATTATTGTGAAGTCTCATTCATCTTTCCCACCTCTTTCGCCTACTTATCCACTCTATTATGAAGGATTGTCGTCTCAGACACTAAGGCTTGCTTATAAGGAATTGAAGCATGCACGACAGTCTTAGAAACACCTAACCCATTCTTAGGACACAACCCTAACTATCAGGACCACAAACCTGTACAAAAAATGTATAATATCAATTTTTGCTAACAAAATTATCATACTTACTAATATCAATACCTACTACACAACATCATATCATAATTACAAAATATTCAGATCTAAATAATGCACATACTTGAAAGCGCACTCGATCCGCGGGGTGCGCGGATCCACTTTTGACCTTTGAGGTTTGGGACTCGCCACCTAGTTATTACGGTCTGTAGACACCCCATTATTGCATCTGCCTAATTCGACAATTCGTCACCCGATTTTGGTGAATTCCTAATGATGAATATAAAAGAACTCGAAGGCTTGTGAGTACTGCTTGGTTCCTTCTGTTTCTAGTTTCTTTTCATCCTCCCTACTCGTCACGACTTGACCTAGAAATTTACGCACGCTTAGGATCGCTACATCTTACACCCGACTTAACAAGCACGTACGCATAGGTTCGCTACACATTTCGATAATTTAGAGACCTCGCTACGCTAGGAAAATATGGATTTGAGATTTAGAAACAAACACACAGGGACTGAAAGAAATCTCACGCAGAAATTCCTAAAAATCTGTAAAAATCATCAAAATGACGAAAATACCCTTCATAAATTTTTGATGTCCGAAAAGTCTCAAAAGTACCCCCATTGCACTCAGAACGTGATTTCGAGTCTAACGGGACCCAAATCGATGAAAACAGAGAAATTGTAAAAATTTGTAAAAAATCATCAAAATGACGAAAATACCCCTCATAAATTTCGGATGTCCGAAAAGTCTCGAAAGTACCTCCATTGCACTCAGAACGTGATTTCGAGTCTAACGGAACTCAAATCGATGAAAACAGAGAAATTCAAGAAAAATCGTCAAAAATCGTAAAAATGACCAAAACGCCTCTTAACATCTAACTCTAACATAGAGACCTTGATCCCTAGGAAAATAAAATTCAAATAAAAAAATTAAACTAAAATAAAATTAAAATTGAAAATTAAAATAAAATCCAAAATCTAAAATTAATTTAAAATCGTAAAATAAAATTAAAATTCAATACCAAAATAAAAATTACATTTTCAAGAAACCGATTAAAATACAAAATCAAAATAAAAATCAAATTGAAAATCAATTTAAAAATCACTCAACCAATTAAAATGCAAAATTGAATTAAAATTTTAAATCAATCAACCAAATCAACCAAAAATGTAATTAACAAATCAAAATCCATTCGATCACATTTAAATCGAAATCCAATCAACCGACCAATTAAAAATTGAAATCAATTTAAATTTCAAATTAAAACGCAAATTAATCAATCCGTTCAAAATTTAAATTAAAATTAAAAATCGAATCACCTAACCAATTAAAATGTAAAAATAAAATCGAACGATCAACCAATCAAAAATCAAAATTAAATCAACCAACAACTAAATTATTCAAATTAAATTCTAATCGAAATTCAAAATTTAAAATCAAATACAAATTCAAATGTAATTTAAAACATCAAATTAAATTTCAAATCAAAACATCGACTAAAATATAAAAAAAATTCGAAATCAACTAATTGGAAACAAAATCAATTTATCACGACTCATTGGTGGAGAATTACCGTAGTACGAGTAGCGTAGGAACCCCCTCTCTCATTCTTTTAAAAAATAAATAAATAATAAAAATTAAAAAAAAAAAAACACATTTTTCCTCTTCTTCCCCAACGCCTTCTCCTCCCCCACGTCTTCAACTCCTCCTTCTCCATCTTCTCCAACCACGTTTTGGACCACCCACACAACACCCACTTTCTTCCCCACTCCTTCTCCAACTCTCTCCATCACTCTCCACTCCATAACCTCCCTTCTCCAACTGCTGCCATGCTCCCACGTTGGACAGCAACCATGCTCCATCTTCTCTCACTCTCTCTCTCTCTCTCTCTCTCTCTCACACACACACACACACACACACACCCACGTTTCATAGAGAAACCATTATAAAAGAGGGGAAGGAGAACAAAAGGGAGGACGATTTTGGGAGAGGCAGCCATTAAAACAAAAAAAAAGCAACCTTAAACCTGCAACTACAGCCCACATCTTCATAAGATAGCCAACTTTCCCTCACATTTTAGAGGACCGATTGCAGCCCCTTTGCTGCACAAAAAACCAGCAACTCTCCTCCTTCATCCCTTTGATCTCTCTCATTTCTCTCTCTGATATTTGATGATACAACCATCATCAAACAAAAAAAATCAGCAACCATTAAAAAAACAGAGACGTTTTTTTTTGGGTTGCCATTAAAAAAAAAAATCTTTTCCTTCTTCCATTAAAGCTGCAATCTTATTACTCAGTCTCCTTTCCAACTCATTTGCAACAATACCCATCTTCTCAGCCCCTTATCTTCCTTGTTAGTTGCTGCCCCAATGTTTTTTTTTTAGTCATTCTCCTTCCTCTCTAATAGCTAATGTTGCTGTCATTAAACACCTCCAACAGCCAACCTTTCTGCTATTAAATCATTTCCTTCAATGGCCTATCTCATATTTCATTGATTCCATTACAATACCTTCAACAGCCTTGCTGCATTCACATCACCGACCAGCCATCATAGTCATCGTATTCTTCACTACCCAACACAGTCACCTCACTCTCAGCCATCATCCTCTTCGCAGTGCAGCCACTCCTCTGTCCTATTTCTCAACAGCAAATACTTGCAAGCCTCCAAGTCGTACCTGAAGGAACCGACTCCCGATAATTCTCCTTATAGGTGAGTTCACTGTTGGATTTTTTTTTATCATTTTTTTTTAATTTTGTTGTTTTCGTCTTTACGACATTTTTTATGTAGGATTAAGAGAAACGTTGTTTGTGTGATTTTTGTTCATCCTTACACATTGAATAGGATTAGATAATTTTTTTTTATATTTTTATAACGGTAGGACTAAGAGAGTTTTCTTTTATTTTATGTAGTTTTTTTTTGTGTTTTTATGTTAATAAGATTAGGATTTTTTTTTATGTATCTTTTTCTATGCTTTATTTATTCTTTTTGCATATCGGTAAAATTAGGGAACATGTTTAGACATCTCTTTTGTTTGAAATTTTTTTTTCTCTTTCTTTTCTTATTTATTTTTACATATCAATAGGGTAGGACAATATATATATATATATATATATATATATATATATATATATATATATATATATATTGTTGATTCATTTGTATTTTATTCTTTTGCATATTAATAGGTTAGGAGTATTTTTTATGCCTCTGTTTTGTTTATTTATTTTTATTTTCTATTCATTTATTCTTGATTTTATTTTTTAAATACCTCCGAACTAATTCATTGATTTTTGGGGTATACGTGGCATTAATGACAATGTTCGAGTTTCCGAAATATTAGTGTATCAATTCGCCCATATTTTTTTTGATTAATAGATCGACTGAATCAATTCACGTATACCTAGTTGATGGACCGGCTCATTAATGTTGATTTTATTCGACTCAATGAAAATTAATGGTATACACTAAACACAAAAATAAAAAAATCGATTTTCACAATAAAAATTGTGAGTCAACTCGCTGATTTTGGGGGACATCGAAAATTTGAATTGATTTTATTTTCAAATTAAGCACGTGGGTTAAATCACCGATTTAATACACGTGGCGAATTTTAAAAAAAAATCAAGATTCTTTGGATTAACAAATTGTGAGTCAACTCACTGATTTTAGGGACATTGGAAGTTTGAATTGATTTTTTTTAGCATGTGGGTTAACTTACCGATTTAATATATGTGGCACTTCAAAAATTGTGAGTCGACTCGTCGATTTTAATACACGTGACATTTCAAAAATGGAATTTTTAAAAATTAGGCACGTGGATTAAATCACCAATTTAATACACGTGGCAATTCCAAAAAATTAGGATTCTTTTGGTTAACAAATTGCGAGTCGACTCGCTGATTTTTAAAACATTGAAAATTTGAATCGATTTTATTTTAAAATTAGGCACGTGGTTAACTCACCGATTTAATGCACGTGGCAACTCAAAATTTGTGAGTTAACCCACTGAATTTAATGCACGTAATGATCGAATTTCTTCGATAAAATATCGTCAATGAGCCAATTCACTAATCTTATATACGCGACATTGAAAATCGATTTCGTATTATTCAAAGTATGATCGAATTGATCCATTAATTTTTGGTGTCATGTATGCCTCATTAAATCATGTAATTATTTTAACCGTAGGATTTGTTTAGTAAATTCGATGCAATTTGATGATGATTGGACCCTAGTTTGACTTTTAGTCTTTGAATGTTGACCGTAGGATATTTTTGGATCGCAGTAGAGACTGATCATTTTGATCAGGCGGGTTCGGTGCCTAACACCTTCCGAAATCCGTAACCTGACCCCTTACCTATCTCTCTGATCCACGGACCGACCCATATCCATTTGGAGTTAATTTTGGTTCCTAGACCTAAACTAGGTGGCGACTCCCTATTCTTTTAAAAATTCCCGAGATACGTAGATCGGACCCCTAATCCGCTATTTAGCGGACGGCCGCTGGGGTCGAGGCGATTTTAGTGGCGACTCCACTGGGGATAATAGGGTCAAACTTGACCCGATCCAAGACTATCCTTAGGTTGACTTTTTCATCGAGTCAACCCAGTTGACTCAATAAGAATCTTAGATTAGGTTAGATTTTGTCCTTTTTTTTATTGGCATGTGATTAGATATATTCAATTATTTATCTCTGTTGATTGATTTGATGATTGGATGTATTTAATTTGAATGGTTGGATATTTGCGAAAAATGCCCCGGGCGCACTTTGTCCCTTTGCACACACTCACGAGCATGCATACGCATATTTGCATCATGACATGTCCTTATAAACCCAGTAGCCGGATCTAAGCTAACCTGGTCCTTCGGGACACGGGGGACGCCCGTGAACGCTACAACTTCAGTACAGTACCTTCGGGTATATCAAACTGGAACACCACGTACTGCTTGACTAGGTAAAACTGGAATAGTATATTAGTGTTTCGGGCTGAAGTGACCTAAGCTTCGTCCTAACCTAGCCTCAATCATATAGAAAGCTTAGAACTTAGGCGCGATCCTACTAGGCCACGACTCGAATCGACCATAAGTGCTCCCGGGTTGCTTTTCTCCAAACTAACCAAAAGGTAAGTGGGTGGACCGATCCACACCGCTCAAATGGAACCCGCAATATCGATCCAACCCAATAATTGGTAATTGAAAAAGTTGTGTTGGCCCATCATTTTTTAACCCATTAGCCCAATTGGTACGTTGATCTTTTGGATCAATATACGAGCCGATTGAGTTAATTGGTTCAATTAAATGTCAATGAGGTGATGTATTGTTTTTTTTTTTTTGAATCCATTGGATAGAATCGGTCCGAATGTGATAACTGAATTTTTTTTTTCTGACTAATTCTATTCAATGGATCGGACCTTTCTTTAAATAAAAATGGTTGAATCACATTAAAAATCGTACCCAAAAAAAATGGACGAGGCTTGTTTTTAAATATGTCAGTAATGAGAGTTAGTTTCTTGGTTAGATGGCTCATGGTGATGTACAATTGTTGATGGAAAGAGCTTTAGATGCGTTCACCACCGTCGAAAAGTACAATTTTGGTGCATATGGACTTCAAAGCGTATTCTCTCTCAAGTCAGTAACTGTCAATTGGAACCTTTTATGTGCTGCGGCCAATTTCTGGGACCCGAATTACCACGTATTCCGTTTTGGTTCAGTCACACTTTGTCCAACTCACGAAGATTATTGTAATATTATGGGGATAAGCACATTGGGTCCGATGATTCGTCTTCCATCGAAATCCAAATTCACAAAAGAACTCTCGAAAGGGTTAGGAGTTAAGCCAAAAAAAACAAGAAGATTCACAGATCACGGTTTACTGAACATGCGGAGACTTCTAGAAGTACACCAAACTCCTGAACAAGAAAATCCTGGGGATTTCGCTCCAGAACCTCATAGGAAGGCCAGGGATTTTACTTTATGTCTGGGGGTATTGTCAACATATTTTCTGGTTTCATTTAGGATGGGTCATCAGTTACCAAGCTTCTTTGCAGATATTGCCGGACAACTTAAAAACAAGGTTAACCCAGTCCCCACAATACTCGCCGAGACTTTTGAGGGGTTATCAAATGAGAATGCACCAGGAGGGGCAGGATTTCGAGGAAGTCCACATTTGCTTTATCTGTGGTTATGTATCCGACTTCGCATCGCAGAGTTCCCGCAAATCAAGGAAAGTAAATGGGAAAAATTCACAAGAAAGGAAACATTGGTGGACTTTGCATCCATAGAAGACTGGAAGGACTGGCTCTCAAATTTGACTACACAAGATGTAAATTGGGATAGATTGGGATCAAGAATGGATGAAGGCACCGTGCTTGCTTCAAAAGGGTCTGATCATGTAATGCTCACTGGTTTGTTGAATACATCTTTTTATTGCCCAAGGATGATACCAAGACAGATAGGATTCCCTTCATGGATCCCAATGCTTCCGAGGAATCGACATCCTATTAAAGAGCTGACTGTGCACTTGGTAGAACACATAGCTACCGCTTGGGACCATCGGTTACTTATTGAATCAGAAGATCAACAAGCATTCAAGAAGCAGAAGAGAGAAGTAGAAGGGCATGTAAGGTCCTAGATCGAGTCATCTTTGCTTTAAGAGGAGAGTCTCCTCATTTCTTTTGTATTTGCATTTGTCTCATTGGTACGATTTTTAAAGAAAAGTCTCTTTTTTAAGGCCCTAATTAACAATAAATCACCTCATCAGACATAAGTTCGACCAGCACAACTTATCAATTATAATAATAAAAGTAAATGCTATCAAAAGGGATCAATTCTTAATTCACCTTTGATGGGGTTTCAGGATACTATTGCGCCCAAACTTAAGCGTCCGCCACCTGGTTGGAGTCGAGAGTCAGGTCGTTTGGAAAGAACATCAGCGCCAAGTGAACCATCAAAAATGGCTTCTGAATCTGAACTCGTGGAAATTCGTAAGATCCTGGCAGTCTTTGCAATGGATATGAACAACATAAAAAAGTAAGGTAGAAATGCTAGAACAGATATCTGAGTCAACAAGAGACCAGCCTGATGATTAAAGGGGCAAGGGACCGGAAGGTAGCACAGTTAAGAATCTGGATGAGGTTTATGAACTTGACGGAAATGAGGAGCATTTTAATGAGAATCCAATGTTAGCCAACAGAATGACTCAGTTGGAAACAGCCGTGAAAAATATAAAAGGGATTGATGAAATCGCGGCAGGAATAGAGGCTTTGAATCAAATCCCTAAGATCCGTCTGCCCGAGAAATTTGTTATGCCAGAAATGAAAAAATTCAGTGGAGTAGGTTGCGCAAAAACTCATCTCAAGGTATATGTCACCAACATGCGTACAATGGGCCTCAGTGATGAACAGATGACATTATTGTTCCAACGTACTCTATCAGGATCAGCGTTGCGATGGTTGATGTCCCAAGATTCAGCTGTA